>NW_021824490.1:5000-18217 GCF_006345805.1 Octopus sinensis | reverse complement strand
TACGCTCCTAGCTTAGTTTTTCTAATGCTCGTTGCTTAGTTTCTCCTGGAGGGCTGGCCGTTTCTAGTAATCTCAAGATTAATCAGCCGAAATTACTACGATGATCCGGTTCTTGACTGAAGACTGAGGGCTTCGAATGTCCTGTCTGTGTTTTTGTATCGTTCTAAGTTTTTATGCGTTCTTGTCTCAGTTTGTATTTTTCTACATATCATATTATATATATATATATATATATATATATATATATATATTATATATATATATATATATATATATAAGCATTAGAGATATAGGTAAATAATTATTAATCTAATTAATTAATTTGATAATTAATAAGTTTTACCAAGTAGTTTTGGTATGGAAAACCATTATCGGTAAAAAATGTTTAAAAAGTGTTTTATATAATTATATATTAATCTAGACTTATATATGTGTGTGTGTGTGTGTGTGTGTGTGTATGTATGTATGTGTATATGTATATATATGTGTGTGTGTGTATGTGTATCTGTATATATATATATATATATATCGACACATACATAGGTACATCTTACTCTCTTTTTATACCATAATTTTCAATCTGTAACTTCTTTGACATCCTTTCCCTTTCTCTTTCTTCTCTCTTTCTCTCTCTCTCTCTCTCTCTCTCTCCCTCTCTCCCTTTCTCTCTCTTCTCTCTCTCTCTCTCTCTCCCTTTCTCTCTTTCTCTCTCTCTCTCTTCTCTCTCTCTCTCTCTCTCTCTCTCTCTCTCTCTCTTTCTCCTTTCTTTGTTCTATCTATCTATACAACCCATCTCGCATCTTTTCCCTTCCACCTAAGAATTCATATCTTCGTACAATACAAGAAAAGAAGAAACGGAATACCTCAAAGCAATCATTTGTTTCTGACAACACAAGAACGAACTTTGGGTAGTTTCCGCCATTTTTTGGAAATGTGACTGTCACGGAAGGATTTAACAAAGATATACAGCTTGTTTTGCATAGAAACACACAGGAGCTTTGCGTGTAATATTCTTCAGTTGAACCTCCATACACATGCACACGCAATATATATATGTGTGTCTCTGTGTGTGTCTGTGTGTGCTTGTGTGTATACATATATATGAGTTACTATATATATATATTAAATACATGTGTGTGTGTGTGCGTGTGTATAAATATGTGTATATATATATATATAATATATATATATTTACAGAAATTCGCACAAACATTCACACGCTCACACACATGCACATATGCATAGATATATAAATTATATATATATATACGTATATATAGAGAGAGCCATCTATGTAGTACAAGTAATGTATGTATGTATGTATTATATATATATATACATATATATATATACATATACATATATATATATATACTATACAACACACATATATATATATATATACATATACACCACACATATATATATTTATACATATGCACACACACATATATATATACATATATATATATATAATATATATATATATATAATATATATATTTATACATATATAACACATATTTATACATATACATATATATATATATATATATATATTATAATATATATATATATATATATATTATATAACAATACAAACACACGCATATATTCGCGCGTATAGGCTTTCACGCATAGTTATACATTCACGTAGAAATTAACGAATGAATACGTGAATACGGGAACCCTTATTTAGTTGTTTTTGTTATTTTTTTTATTTTCTGTTTTAATTTTTCAAGAATACACGCCAAGTTTAATAGAAATGGTGCACTCATTGCCACTGGTGAATTTGAATTTGTATGCAACGCAGTATTTGGTTATTGAAATCTCTGCTAGCAAACTGATATATTACAGAAATCTTCCATCATTATCTCTGCCAACCGATTAATATATTAGCAGAAATGGTAGATATCCTAAGTCAGTAAAGTTTTAATGAAGAATGTTTCTTTGTTGTTGTTGTAAGGTGGTGAAGTAGCAGAATCGTTAGCACGCCACGCCGGCCAAAATGTTGAGCGGTATTTCGTCTGTTTTTACGGCGGCCTGAGTTCAAATTCTACCGAGCCAGACTTTGTGCTTACATTTTTAAGGGGTCAATCAAATAGTATCTGTTGAGCACTAGGGATCGGTGTAATCGACTTAATCCCTCCTTCAAAATGTAAGGGTTACTATTATTAAGCCGACGAGCTGGCAGAATCGTCAGTCATTTGGCCCAATGGCCAAACACCAAGATGCTTGTAACTCTCTCCGTTCAGTTCTCTCATGCGCGCATCATCTGCAAGTTGTACTCTACCGCTGTCTACTTTTCGCCCTCCTCAGTTCAGTAACTGCGCATTTCCCTCGACCAAATTCCATCTGGATGTCATGTCATAAAATTCCCAATGCCTTAATAAGGGAACCTGCGAGCTCTATAAAACTTCAAATCGTCCATAAACAACAGGTGGTTAATTGGTCTCAGATTTTCCTGCAGCTTGTAGCCAGCTTCCAGTTTCCCCAGAACCATGTAGAGTAGTAACATACTAACAATAAACAGCAGAGGTGGTAGAGAATCTTCTAGAACGATTCCCCTCTTGGTGTCGACTTGTCCAATTTCCCTTCCACCTGCTATCAAAATAGTTCCTCATAACGTATGTAGCCTTTCAGTTCATCCGCTAGACGTTCAGTTCTTTCTGAATGATCGTTCAATTCTTTTCTCGTTATTCCAGTTAGAAGCCTCCACATCATAGCTAAACAAGCAATCGGACGATAGTTGCTGGTCACGACACTTTTGGATGCCCCCTTCTGAATCAACACAGTTATTTCTTTGACCATCACTTCTGGCACAATTCTTTGGTGTACACAGCCTTGCAGGAGTTTTAGTAGTTTAGGATGTAAATTCGTCAAAACTTTCAACTAAAAACCTTGAACGAGGTCCGAACTAGCTGTCTTTCAATTTTTCACCTAACGAAATCCAACTTCAATATATTCCAACGCGATGTCATTGTCCTGTTTCTCCATGTCTTTGAATCCTTCCACTTCATGGTGCCAGGGTGCCCAGTTGTTGCGTTTGACGTTGTCTGACCAGATCTTGCGCCAAAACGAAGTTGCTTCTTTTGGATCGTATAACTCTGCATTTTTCTTATCTCCTCCACCCAGATTCCCATAGAACAGCTTCTGATTTGTTCTAAACAGTTGATTTTCTTTGAACTGTAGGAATCTTTCTTCGTATCTTTTGATCTTAACCGAAATCGCTTTGATCTTTTGTTTTAACATATCCGTTATAAACAGAGTGTTCTTATACACAAGGTAGTATTTCTTATTCATGTAATTCTGTTTTATACTTTCATTGAACCTCATATTCCTTCTTCTTCGATTTTACTGAAATCCATCCGCCATGTATCAATACTTCCATTCTCTTTTTCCTGAGCGGTTCTTTGTTTCTTTGTACTTTCTTTTCTTCGAACATTCTCATCTCTGTGAAGACATAAGTAGTGGCATGCATCAAAGAACTTAACTTTGTGATGTCCTTAATTGGGATTCTGATGACAATTTCATTCAGTCAACGACCATCCAACTACACCCAGAACCACGCTGATAGATTAGGAGTGAATTTTAAGATTTCTTGGTTTTCTGTGAATCGATTTTGATAAAACTTTTCCCAGATGGTTTGCACATTTGGCAACGCAATCGTGATGTTTTCATTGTTCTGTATAACGTCCTTTCTTCTTTATTTCAGATTCTTCAGTTTGGGGCTGAACTACGCTAACACCTTTTGAATGAAAATAGCCCATCCACAGATTTTTTTCAGAAAATGAAGGGTTATGATACGTATTAAGCATACATTGAGTATATATTTAACAGAAAACCATAATAATATTATAACATTTATTGATATAATGAATTATTTAGCCGCATGAGCGCCAAGGAAGAAACGATACGATTGTGGGACTTCCAAGATTGTGACAGCTAGGGATTTAAGGAATATTTATTTCTTTATTGCCCACAGGGAGCTAAACATAGAGGTGAAAACAAGAACAAAGGGATCAAGTCGATTACATCGACCCCAGTGCGTAACTGGTACTTATTTAATCGACCCCGAAAGGATGAAAGGCAAAGTCGACCTCGGCGGAATTTGAACTCAACGTAATGACCTCAGGCTATAGCAGGAGACACTCGCCCAAGATGCCAAGCAGTGGGACTGAACTCGAAATCGTATGATTGGGAAACAAGCTTCTTATCACAGAGCCAGTCCTACGTCTTTTTGTAGAACTTTTACTTCTGGTTTTCCTGGTATTTGACAGTATTGTTTAAGAGTGTTACTTGGTTTTATCCCCAAAACTCCGACGATTACTGGTGCAACTGTCGTTCTTAGCAGCAGCAGCAGTTGTTGCTGTTGTTGTTGTTGTTGTTGTTGTTGTTGTTGTTGTTGTTGTTGTTGTTGTTGTTGTTGTTGTTGTTGTTGCTGCTGCTGCTGCTGCTGCTGCTGTTGTTGTTGTCGTCTTATGATCTGAAAGAAAGACCAGTGCTCTTGACTTTCACAGATCTTCCGAGATATGAAGAGATTGTTGGTGCAAACATTCTCCTTAAACTGATACAATTCGACATCTGTCAAAATACGAAAAAAACACGCAGGGTTTTAATTTTTATCGTACAGATTCCAAAACTTGTGAATTCCGTAGTCCGGAATTTTGATCATGTTGCACTGAAATTCTCTCTAAATACTCAGACACTTGCTATGCATTTACCAAGTACACAGTGAAGCACTTAGGAAATCCGTTCGATAAACTGTCACGTAGAACCGTTTGGGCAAGTTTGAGAAGATTCTACATATACTTTCTGTCAGTTACACAAGTCTAGCATGCGTCCAGGATGCCTTTCCGATATTCAACTAATGCTAACAGGTGAGTTGCTCCCAGAAAAGTCAGTCCTTACTTGCTTTTAGATGTCCGTTCAATATTGATGGCGATGTTGTCCTCTAGGAGTCTTATCATACATTTTGTGAGTTGATATATGTAAATACAGTCCGATCCTATAATGGCATGTCCTTGAACACAGATTACAAAGAAGTTGTCCATTATGTTGTTGTTGGGTCTGTGATGACGTTGGCGTCGCTTTTCAAGTTTCTCACGTCGGATTAGTTCAAAGTGTGCAGTTCCTTTGTTGGATTAGTTCAAAGTGTGCAGCTCCGGTTGAATGTTGCCGGTGTTCAGGACAAGCTTAAGATGATCCCTGAACTTCTTCTTTGACCCCACCCCTCATGTGGGCGAACACCGGTTGATAGCTCTCCGAAGAAGATCATTCTCGAGAGATGATAATCAGGTATCCTGATAACGTATCCGACCATCATCCAACGCCGTCTTCTAAGAAGTCAATCCAGCTTATGTCAGAACATGAAAGTATCCCAACTTCAAGGCTCCCAACCTTACGGCTGCCAATGTTCTACTTTTGCTGCTAAAATCCATTGATTTAAGTCTGGTGGCGCCTTATGAGTCATCACATTATGGGTCATCACCCATCTAAAGATGCCTTGGCCAGTAACCACCGTTCGATTGGGAAAGAAATTAAATGACCATCTTAAAAGAAGTGAACTGCTAGCAGATGAGCAGAAAGGCTGTAGGAAGGGATCACGTGTAACAAAGGATCAATTGCTGTTTGATAAAGTAATTTTGAGGAAGTGTCGAAGACGGTTGACAAGCCTATCATATTGATAAGAATTAGCTTAAATTCCTTATAAGATACATGGGTTATAGGCGTTCTTTTTGACTTTGTTTCTTCCTCGCTCACAAGTAGACTTCGACCGATCGACACACTACTTCTCTCTGTTTTTGTTTTGTGTTTTTATTTGGAGTGCCAAATGGTGCTCACACACACTTTTCATGCGCTGCGTTTTTCTACCTATGCAGATGTTTGTGAATGTTCCTATCTATTTCACTTTCTTTCGTATTTCATACAAATCAGTAGGTCACCGTGTTCCCTAGTGAATGATTCAACTGGTTCTCCACAAATACAATCACATTCAGAACACTTTCTCCAAGGCCGCACTATCTTAGCCGTTCGTTCTTGAATTGAACGAAATGTTAGGACTCCTTGCGAATGACTTTTGCAAATCAGCTATATTTCTCCAAGTCACTAGTCTTTTCGTCGTCGGTGTTATTAGTGGTGTTTTCGTCTTTATTCTTGATATTTCTTTTGCTATTGTTGCTGTTTTTATTCTTGTGCTTCATTCCTTCATTTGCTGAGATTTTTATTCTTTCTTTTGTGGAGTGGAGACTTGTCATTGTTAAAATCTTTGTTTTCCATCCGCCATTATTTTATATTTCGTCCTGATTTTGTTGCTGCCTCTATTGTTGGCATTTTTCTTCACCGATGTTGCTGTTGTTGTTATTGTTGTTGTTGTTGTTTTAGTTGTTGTTTTTGCTGTTGTTGTAACTAATGCTCATGTGGTGGTAATTTTCTCGTCATTGTTATTGCTGTTGTTTCTAGCAGTACCATTTTCCGTTTCAGAGTTGTATAGAACCATATCATTATTGGTGTTGTCAGAGTTAACAGCTACGTATTTGTTATGATAATTAGTCGCAAAATCTTCGGATACAATCTTTCTTTTTCACTTTGGCAAACAAAATTTTTTAAGCAGACGACAACTTCATCGTAACTGCTACCACAACTGCCATGGCAGCCTCTCACCGCTCTCTTCCTCTTCAACGTCAAATTTGTTGACATTTCAAATAAAGATATTCGCTTGCTGGTTGCATAAGACGGAGAAAATAACTGTACCTTCCCTAATTAGAGGCGACATTGAGAGTTTTGAAACATTTTTGAGACTGTCTTCGACAATTAAGATATCTATTTCAATATTCATTGGAGAAATTTTTGCAAACTGGTATAAACTCAAGGAATAACGCGATGATGAGAAGTAGTAGGAACAGGAGGAGGAGGATTGTCGCGGTGGTGGTGGTGGTAGTGGTGGTGGTGGTGGTATTATCATTGATACCTTTCCGATCCCCATCACGTAAATTTCTAAAATAAATTTTAAAATGTATAATTAATAAAACAAAAGAAAATATCCGATTTAAAAATAGTAAATCCTCTGTTCTTTTGTCACAACCACTTTTTAATAAATATCTAACGAAATTGATTTAAAAAAAAAAATTTATCATATATTCGAAGTATTTGATATGAAATATGCATTTGGTAAATACTAGTTACTATTACATTGATATTTAAGGCGGCGAGCTGACAGAATCGTCAGCACGCCGGGCAAAATGCTTAGCAGCATTTCGTCAGTCTTTGCGTTCCGAGTTCAAAGTGCGCCGAGTTTGAGTTTGCCTTTCATCCTTTCGGGGTCGATAAAATAAGTAGCAACTGAGTCCTGGGGACGATGTAATCGACTTGCACCCTCCCCCCAAATTGCTGGTCCAGTGTCAACATTTGAAACCAATATTACACCAATGTTTTATGTTTGGCCAGTTTATAGACCACTTGGATAACCACATAGATTCCACAGATTAATAATGATCATTTTCCGAACCCTGATCTAAGATTATTGCAGGTCAACATCAAGAAGAAAGATATAAGCAGGGAGGAGTGTACATTGGGGCAGAGGTATAACACCTTTTCCATGTTCCCTTCCCTTTCACACTCTCTCACTATCGCTCTCCCTATCTGTCTGTCTACCAATCTATCTATCTTTCTATTCTCATACCTTTCTCCTTACCTCAACATATCTTCCCCTGCCGCTACCCTGCCCTCATTCCTCGAAATTTCCCCATTCTCTACTCACTCTTCCTCTAGTTTCCTATAGATTCAACTATCCCTGATTATTTAAACATATGCTAAACAACATAACCATCAACGGCGACTCCTTTTATCACATTGACCCATCTCACTCCTCCCCTCTTCCCTCCGACTTACCACTTCTATTCTTATTCAATCTCGTAATTACTTACCTCCCCCTCTCGCTCCCCGATTTGTATTTCTTATCACTTCTTGCTCTTCCTCAAATTCTCCGCCCGTCTCTCTAAACAGCCTGTATCTTCCCTCTCCCTGTGTTTACTCATCTTCTCTCATCCAACCTTTACGTGCCTCGCACCAATATATAAACTTCTATTTGTCAATATTTCTCTCCTGACGAAAGAAGCCGGAATTACAGTAATACCGGCTTTCTTCGTCAGCTGATATTACGATAACGTTTCTATGCATCAATCTACTGGCTGCATATCCATGACTTTTTACACACATCTTCTGCTAATTATGACCATTATAGTTATTACGTAATTCCGAGTTCCCAGAAAAAGCTGTCCGGTTAATAAATATTATGCACCTCTTATTTATTTTATTTTCATACTCCATGTAGATTTATTTGTCAATATATATGAATTTCTATATGCTTGACATATGTTTATCTTCTGAATATTTTCAGTTTTTGCCTTTTCTATATACACCTTTCTATATATCTACATGTGTATATTTATATCTACATGTGTATATCAAGCCAAATCGTGTTTATATGCATCATACATATGCATACATATGTACATATACGTATACATACATACATACACACACACACAGACATATATGTAAGTATTATGTATGTATGTATGTATGTATGTATGTATGTATGTATGTATGTATGTATGTATGTATGAATGTATGAGAGGTTTTGGTCTCCAGAAGACCCAAAAGGCAGGAAAGGCTATGTAAGTGCTACGGAAAGACTGCTGTTGAACACCCAGTTCAATAATAGTAAGAGTGAAGAGTTTAAGGCGAGTCATGTGTGAGCGTGTATATTTTAAATAAAATAAGATAACGAGGCCAAGGCAATGTGATATTTCTAGGACATTTATAAGGAGAAAGGTGACCTTACAGCTGTTTCAGGGAAATCAATGATATCCCATCATCAGAGATGTGTTAAGTGAGCTGCAATAGAAGGAATTAGTAGAGTTCATTATATAAAAAGTTATTTTACAAAGGAAGAGATACATAAAGTATAAAGGGCAATATGAAAATGAATATGAAGATAAATATGATAACCCTCTGGAAGAAGAAGGGCAGTGAACTTTATTCTCCTGTCTGTATTTTATCTACTGTTTCATCCTTTATTCTTCTATCTACTATTTTATTCCTTTATAAACCGTGAATTCCCTTCTAGAACTTTCATACATACTCACCTTGTCTCTGATGGTGGAATATCCAGTGCGTGGAGATGTTAATCTATCACTTGGAATATCCCAGAAACATCTGTGAGACATCCAATAATTAATTCACTAATTAATTGATTACCTTAAATTCACCTTACTCTAAGTAAATTATCTAAATGACTTGAGATACTCGTCCGGCCTTGGTTTTTGCTATTCTTTCTCCTCTAAGATATACTTGCTAACTCGGAAGAATACTGAGGATCCCTAGCAGCAGACTCAGCTGTAAACTTCGAATCTAACGGATGACCAATTTATGGCACTTACACAGCGTACCTATTCGTTTAGATCATCAGTGAAGTAAACCCCTCATATTCTTATATATATACATATATGTATATATATATATATATATATATATATATATATATATATATATATATATATATATATATATGAAATTATACATATATATATATATATAAAATTATACATATATATTTATATATATATATATATTTATATATATATAATATATATATATATATATATAATTATACATATATATATATATATGTATGTATATGTAAAAATATATATATTTATATATATATATATATATATATATATATTTATATATATATATATATATATAAAATTATACATATATATATATATATATATATATATATATATATATATATATGTATGTATATGTAAAAAAATACAAACTGGGACAATATTATATATATATATATATTATAATATTATATATATATATATATATCAATAGTTATCGCCAAGCTAACGTGGCAGTCCAGAAAAATAGGACGAATGGTGCCGTTAGATATTAGCTCCAAGAGGCCATGGCCTGTAGCAAGTTATGTGACATACGAACCAATGTCCATTATAACATTCGAACAGGGGAGGTCAGCCGCTTCCCCTTACTGGTCTGGCATTTACAGATAGATAGGTAGGTAGGTAGGTAGGTAGGTAGGTAGGTAGGTAGATAGATAGATAGATAGATAGATAGATAGATAGATAGATAGATAGATAGATAGATAGATAGATATATGTATGTTTGTATATTTATAAGCCAGGCGTGGCTGTGTGGTAAGAAGCTTATTTCCCAACGACATAGTTCTGGGTTCAGTCCCACTGCATGACACCTTAGGCAAGTGTCTTCTACTATAGCCTCGAGTCGACCAAAGCCTAATGAGATTTGGTAGACGGAAACTGAAAGAAGTTCTGAGTTAGTGCTTGTGTGTGCTTGTATGTGTGTGTGTGTATATGTGCGTGTGCACGCGCGTGGTCGTGTGTGTGTTTGACTCTCAACACTGCTTGTCACGTATTAGTGTGTTTACGTCCCAGTAAATTAGCCGTTAGGCAAAAGAGACCGATAGACTAAGTACCAAGCTTTAAAGAAAGAAATCCTGGGTTCCTTCGACCAAAAATCTCTTTAAGGTGAGGCCCCAGCATGCCTGAAGTCTAATTACCGAAACAAGTAAAAGGTAAGATATATAAAAGATGCACATTTTGGATTGAGAATATATTCAATAATGTTATTTACATTATTTACATTATTTACATTCGACGGATATTTGTCCTCATCTTTGTTGTTAACACAACGTTTCGGCTGATATACCCTCCGCATTCTTCAGGTGTCTTGGGGAAATTTCGAACCTGGGTTCTCATTCCTAATGGTATTTTTTGATGTTATTATTATTATTATTATTATTATTATTTTGGAATCGAACTCGGAATCTTGGGGTTAGTAGCCCGTGCTCTTAACCACTACGCCATGTGCCCGTCGAATGTAAATAATGTAAATAATGTACATAATTCCTCATCTCTTAAATATAGAACTGTATATTAAGTAATATTTGTTGAGTACAGCAAAGGAAGACATACATCTTCCTTATTGAAATATATCTACCTACTCGCATACTGTGCTTTGATATACCTTCGAATGATGCCTTCATTATGCACCACGCATTAACGCCGCGTGTATTGAATAATCTGAAGATTTTCAATATAATTATATCTGCAATTTTTAGATCATAAGCCTCGCTGTGAAATGTAGACACCAGTAATTACACACACACACACACGCGCGCGCGCGCGCGCTCTGATACATGTATGTGTGTGTGTGTGTGTGTGTTTATAAATATATATATATATATATTCTTGGAAGAGTTTGTGTGGCGTGCAATCATATAATAATATAAATAATATTTATCTATATATACATATATATACATATATATATATATATATATATATATATATATATGCATATATGCATACGTATATGTACATACTTACATCTATACGTGTATGCATGTATATATATATTTATATATATATACATGCATATGTGGGCGCAGGAAACGTGTACAACAAAAAAATAAGGAAGAACGAGTGCATGGAACATAAACTATTCTTTCGAACAACGAAAGACACAAATGGAAAGCTAAACAAACGAACTAGTCTCGTATTTCAAGCATTTAACAACAATATACGCTTTCGATAAAACAGTTGCTCCGGCAAAGCAAATTAAATAAAATTTGGGATTTTGTGGACGGTCAAAATAGGTAACACAAACAGGATAGTGAAACAAACAGATAGGGCTGCTAAGACTAAACGAGGTTGTGGTGGATAACGCGTAAATCAATCTAGGACAGGAGACAAACAAGAACACGACTTCCTTGTAACCAACTACAACGGAGAGAAAGAAAGAAAGATGGCCGATGGTCACGTTGGGGTCACGTGAGCAAGCGAGGAGTGAGGGAGAGAGAGTGACAGAGTAATAGGATGGAATAGTGGGAGAAGAAGCGGTAAAAGAATAAAAGAGAGGAAAACGAAAGAGTAAAAAGATCGTATAGAGTGCGCATCAGAATTATTAAGATAAAACTAACTTAGAAGAGGATGCGTGGCATTCAATCATATAATAATATGAATTATATATATATGTATATGTATGTATGCATATATACATACGCATATGTACATGCATCTATACGTGTATATATATATATAATATATATATATATACATATATATATATATATATATATATATATGTGTGTGTGTGTTGTGTGTGTGTGTGGGCACAGGACGTCATGAAACGTGGTGTACAACAAAAAGTACGAAGCTCGAGTACATGGAGCATAAACTATTCTTTCGAACAACGAAAAACACAAATGGAAAACAAAACAAACGACATAAGGAACTACCCTTCATCAGTTGTTGGCTGTTTTTCTAGTTTCGTATTTCGAGCTGTAGTTAACGCACATGAATGAAAAGTGCCGATCGCGAATTCTTAATACTAACGCGTCAGTTTTCGCAGTTTCCGTTGCCTCATCAGTTAGGACAGTTCAGCTTCGGCTCTTTCCACTCTCGCTTCCCCATTAGTATTTATATTTTCGTCATCCAAATAATTGGATGATTTAGTGATACTCTAATGCACTGTTTCGCCAAAAAGAAGAATTACAAATGCCACTAAATGTGACTAGGGTGTTAGGAAACACCTACATTGCTAGAAATAAGAGCTAAATCTAAAGTTGTAGTTAACGCACCTAAATGTGTCTCGAAAGAACCGAAGCCGAGCTGTCGTAATTGATGAGACAACGGAAATTGCCGAAACTGACGCGTTAGTATTAAGAATTTTCGATCGGCACTTTACGGACGGTTATGGTCCCTGTTAGTGTATATGTTTTAATTCATGTGCGTTAACTACAACATTAGAGGGATTTCACTCTTATTTCTAGCAATGTAGGTGTTTCCTATCGCCTTCGTTACATTTAGGGACATTTATAATTCTCCTTTTTGGTGAAACATTTCAAAATGTTCTTTTACACTTTTACTTGTTTCAGTCATTTGACTGTGACCATGCTGGAGCACCGCCTTTAGTCAAGCAAATCGACCTCACGACTTATTCTGTTGGTCTCTTTGGGGTTAGGGTTAGGGGGACATAAACACACCAGCATCGGTTGTCAAGCGATGTTGGGAGGACAAACACAAACACACAAACATATACACACACGCATATATATATATATATATATATTATATATATATATATATATATATATACGACGGG
>NW_021824489.1:0-18445 GCF_006345805.1 Octopus sinensis | reverse complement strand
AACGCTGATATCAACCGGCTGTACTTGAGGAGAGACCAGAGTGGAAGAGGTTTCATAGCAGTAGAAGAATGTGTATAGACGGAAAGAAAAAGTCCAGTAGAGTATTTACAGAATAGCAGCAGAAAATCTACTAAAGACAGTTAATAAAGAACTGGTGATGAAGCGCGCAATAGGAGAAAAAGATGGCGTTTCCCTACCTGTATAAATTCTCTCAAATAGCATCACTCTTCGATTTCACTTCAAGGTTAAGAATTTCAGAAAGTTATGAATAATAGCCGAAGTGATAATGACACCGTCTTGTACTGTATATGAAGCGTCTTTTTTCTTATATGTGAGATGGGGGTAAGGGAAGATGGAATGCCGTGGTGAAACCAAATATACAGAAAAAGCTTAAGAAATAGTGCTTTAATCATTAGTGCCCTCGACCAAGAAGCAACAGGCATGTTCATCTCCAGTCTCGAGCTAATCGACTGTTTCGTTTTCCGCATGAAACGGAAAATAAGGCTGGAGAAAAAATGCCTGTCGCAAAGTGTGTTTTGTAAAAGATGGAAGTCTATAGCGAGTATGTTGCGAGTGAAAGAACCTGTTTAAATGAGAATATGAAAAGGAGAAAGCAAAGTCTTCAGTGTGAATATGTGGTTTGTGGGGTCAACCGCGTCCTCCGCTTCATTTTTTTGTTATTCATTCATTCTCATTTAATTGTATATATTTTAATTGTTTGTTTATTCATACGTTTCGTCTCATTCGATTCCCTGACCCCAATGTTTGTTTTGTCTGTCCTCGTATCGTCCCCTCTTTTTCTCAACCTCATGGTTAATAAAGAAATTGACCAAGAAGCAACGATAGGGTTTGGGGAGATAAAATAAAAATAAAAAACTGTAAATAACGACATACATAAAACATGTGGTCATTCGGCCTGCAAGAAATAGCATCGGATCTCCCATAAATGAACCCTTAAATGAATGTATCATCTTACATAAAGAAGGGCACATTCAGTAATCTTAAATACGCTTTGCCTTAAAAAAACCCCAAAAAACAAAGACGGTTACTGTTGGAACACCTTTCGCCATAATTCTGCTCATGGCTTTTGTTATTTGTCCCAGGTGTGCAATCTGAGGGCTAAACAACAAAAACAACACGCACACGCTTACAAGCTGACACTACTATCTCCCCTCCCACAGAAAGGGAACTATTTGCTTGATAGACAATGATTCACACACCAATGCGTTATTTAAAAACCTATTTCTTTATTATCCACAAGGGGCTAAACATAGATGGGACAAACAAGAACAAAGGGATTAAGTCGATTACATCGACCCCAGTGCGAAACTGGTACTTTTATTTATCGACCCCGAAAGGATGAAAGGCAAAGTCGACCTCGGCGGAATTTGAACTCAGAACGTAACGACAGACGAAATACCGCTAAGCATTCCGCCCGGCGCGCTAACGTGTCTGCCAGCTCGCCATGCAACCGTTGTTACTTCTTCGAACTTGCTTCTCATTTTCTGCCATATTTATTCTACAATGACTTGCTCCACTAAACACATCGCCCTATTCTTTCTACCGAAAATTACGTCTCTTAAAAAAACTACATGTTTGTTTCTACAAATTAAAAACAAAATTAAATCTCAACTTCAACTATAGTAACCATAAACAGATGTATTTTTTCTCATAGTTTAACGTCAGTTGGTAATGGGGAAAAAATGCTAGAAATATCTGATTTCACGTTGTAAATCACCCCTTTTGCGAGAAGCGGGCCGCATGAGACGTACGTAGCTCGTCATCAGGCGGACCGCACTACTAAAAGATTTCAAAGTAACTTTTAGTTATGTGTGCCATACAGCGGGCCGCTGTATATGTTTGGATGACCTAAATTATACAATGCTCCTTTTTTTTTCAAAACTTGATATAGGCGTAGGAGTGGTTGTGTGGTAAGTAGCTACCTGTTCGTGATAAACTGTCAAGGCACGGAAGTGCCGTCTCGCCGACATGTCCGAGGTGCGGGCAGGACAGGGAAACCGTCTTGCACGCATTTGTAGAGTGTCCGGAATTAACGGGACTGATAGTTTTCGCAGAGCAACTGTTGTCATCGATGGGAAGAGTACAGCTATCAGCTGAATCTATCATCGAGATTGTGCCGCCTCCTCCCCTTAACAGGGAAAGGAAGGCTTGCTTTTCCTGCATAGTAGCCATACTGAAAGAAACAGTATGGAAGACGCGTGAGGGAGGCATAGCGTCGGGTACCTTTGTATCCGGCCAGGGCTTGGTTAACTTTTTTAGCCACCAGCTCTGTAATAAGATCAGGCTGGAGAAAAGGTACCTGTCACGAGACAGATTCATGAGAAAATGAAAGCCTGTGGCGAGGAAGCTGGGAGTGTTTGGCACCAGGTAAGTGGAACCCCAAAACAGGAAAGAAAAAGCTAGGGGTCTACCCTGGTGGTCGGATGCCTATCCTTCAGAGAAGCCATTACAAATTTCATTTGTAATGAGCAACGCTTAACTCAAAAGCTATAAACATATCTATTAAATTATTGTAAATTTTAAATTGTAAATATTTAATCGCTACAGCTACTTCACCCTTTTATGTTTGTTCTTGTTCGTCCCCTCTTTGTAATGCCTTCATAGCAAATATTTATGAAATAAAGTAGCTTGCTTACGAACCACATGGTTCCAGGTTCAGTCCCACTGCGTGGCACCTTGGGCAAGTGTCTTCTACTATAGCCTCGGGCCCACCAAAGCCTTGTGAGTGAATTTGGTAGACGGAAACTGGAAAAAACCCGTCGTGTATATGTGTATATACATATATATATATATGTATGTGTGTGTATATGTTTGTGTGTCTGTGTTTGTCCCCCAACATCGCTTGACAAACGATGCTGGTGTGTTTACGTCCCCGTTACTTAGCGGTTCGGCAAAAGAGACCGATAGGTTATTACTAGGCTTACAAAGAATATTCATATTCTCTGCTGACGAGTGGAAAAATCCGTTGGATTAATCCTGAAATTGATCAATACAGAGATAACGCATTTAAAAAAAAAAAAATTCTGTTAGCTTTCTTTCCTCGATTCAGCACAATGTGTATTCATTAATGATGTATATTGTATGTGGTGATTGACGATTTAAAGTCTATTTCTCATTATAGTTGCATAGAATTTTTTTTCTTTTGCCCTTATTTATTAATTGATATATACTATATATATATATATATATATATATATATATATTATATTATATATATATATATATATATATATTATATATATATATATATATATATATATATATATGCAAACAGCGTATACAAACAGGTTCTTTCTCTTTCTTTTATTTTTTTACTTGTTTCAGTCATTGACTGCGACCATGCTGGACCACCGCCTTTAGTCGAGCAATTCGACCCCGGGACTTATCTTTGTAAGCCCAGTACTTATTCTATCGGTCTCTTTTGCCGAACCGCTAAGTTACGGGGACGTAAACACACCACAGCATCGGTGTCAAGCAATGCTAGGGGGACAAAATACACACAAAAAATCTACATACACACTTATATATATAAATATATACGACAGGCTTCTTTCAGTTCCGTCTACCAAATCCACTCACAATGCATTGGTCGGCCGGGGCTATAGCAGAAGACACTTGCCCAAGGTGCCACGCAGTGGGACTGAACCCGGAACCATGTGGCTGGTTAGCAAGCTACTACCACACAGCCATCCTGCTGATTCACTTGGTGTATTTATTCAAATTGAATAAAAAAAACTCATGATGGAACGGTGTCAGCTCACTTCAGCTGTTTCTTACGTAATTATAAATGAAGAATGAGTACATTACATCACTATAAAAGGCCGTATTCATCAGGTGGGAACATAAGTTTTTCAGAATGAAAGGGGTATCCCAGGAATGTATCAGAAATGTGTCTGTGGAAGCCGGGCTATGGGGACGAAATGACCAACAAATGTTAGCCGTTAATTGTAGTTCTTGAGATAGTGTGATACGATATCTAAGGTCAGTGCGGCGGATGGGAAGGAGTCAGCAGACGAGAACAAGTGTAGACTTTGAAGATAAGTGTAGTAGGGCAAGAGTAGGGTCATTAGGAGAGGTCATAAAGAACTATTAAGGGAAATAAGGAGATAAATCAATTAATAATGTGGTGAAAGAAACTAAAATGTAAACATAAAAAATGAAAAGTAAAAGTATATAATAAAGAAAAATAACAAAAAAGCAAATGAAAAGACAAAGGGAAAAAACAACAAAACAGTAAACAAAATAAGAGCGAATCCAGGGTGGTATTGGGGTAAGAAGCACAGAAAAACTTAGGGTATACAGTGTATACAGGGTATTCGTTCAAACTGTCTACACCAGTAACTGGCCAGGTATTTATTTAGCTCTGCTACAGAAGAAAAAAAAAATTCTGCACCAAATTTTTTTATTGAGGCAGCAAAATTATATACACCCCTCCCAGATCGCTTGTAAAGAATTGATTTCAGCAAAAATCCGGAGATATACAGGACTGCCCTAGGTACCGTCCCATCCCAATCCCTCCGTTTTCCACGGACAAAATGTATTTCCCGCACATTATGAGGTCAATTAAGACGATTGCAACGAAAAAAAAAAAAAAAAACGCAGGAGACGGAGTCGGAAAGGGGAATTTCCGAGGTTCCGCCCCAACTCCACCCCTTCATTTTCCGCGAAAAGAATATGCATTTCCGATAGCTTACGCGGTCAACTAAGACGATTGCATCCCCACAAAAAGGGTGGGGGTGGGGGCATTATTTACTTCCAAAATCGTGTCTGCACTACACCTAGTTGGGGTTTAGAGATAAAATACCTGATCAAATGCCGGGGAAACACAGTCAAAAGGAGGTAGGCTATACAATAAGTATGGAGTGTTAAAGGGGTGGCGATGATATTAAAATTAATCTGGTATGAACAACTTAAGAGTGAATGAGGTGATGCGAGTCAAGACGATAGCCATAGTTAAGAGGTTCTATCTACAATGGTATCATCTTTTCTACTCTAGGCACGAGGCCCGAAATATTTTGGGGGCGGGGACCAGTCGATTAGATCGATCCCAGTACGCAACTGGTACTTAATTTATCGACCCGAAAGAATGAAAGGCAAAATCGACCTCGGCGGAATCTACTATGATATAATCGTTGCATAGAACTGCATCTTGGTGTATGGAGAACATAAATGGTATTAATGGAGAAGGACGAATCGTTTGTGTGTAGGCCGCCACTAGAGGTTACCTGTCATATGATAAGGGCGGTTAGAAGGTATAGATAAAGGTAAAACAGGGAAGAGTCGGAAAGCATGGACCTATAAGGACCTTCTGACCGCTTTTACTATACTTGATAAGTATGCTATATCGAAAGAACATACCTATTTCTTTACTACCCACAAGGGGCTTAACACAGAGAGGACAAACAAGGACAGACAAACGGATTAATCGATTATATCGACCCCAGTGCGTAACTGGTACTTATTTAATCGACCCCCGAAAGGATGAAAGGCAAAGTCGACCACGGCGGAATTTGAACTCAGAACGTAACGACAGACGAAATACCTATTTCTTACTACCTACAAGGGCTAAACACAGAGAGGACAAAACAGGACAGACAAACGGATTAAGTCGATATATTTAACCCCAGTGCGTAACTGGTACTTATTTATCGACCCCCGAAAGGATGAAGGCAAAGTCGACCACGCGGAATTGAACTCAGAACGTAGCGGCAGCGAAATGAAATGCCGCTAATCATTTCGCCCGCGTGCTAACGTTTTCTGCCAGCTCGCCGCCATATTGAAAGAACATACCTTCTTATCTATCTTGCACCTGGTTTTATGCAATGTCGATCACTATGATAGGTAACCTCTAGTGGCGGCCTACACATTGTGGATAGAACCTCTTACCCCTTTAACGCTTCATACCCTCTTTTGACTGTTTCCCCGGTATCTGACCCGGTGTTTCTCCTCTAACCCCCAACTAGGTGTAGTGCATTGTATAAACCTGTCCGACCTTAAATTTAAATTAAAATTTTAAATACTTACTTACTTTTTTCTTTTTACTTTTTTACTTGTTTCAGTCGTGTGAACTGCGGCCCTGCTGGAACACCGCCTTTAATCGAGCAACTCAACCCCGGGACTTAATCTTTTGTAAGCTCAGTACTTATTCATCGGTTCTCTTGTGCCGACCGCTAAGTAACGGGACATAACACGCCCAGCATCGGTTGTCAAGCAATGCTAGGGGACAACACAGACACACAAACATATATATATATACAGATATGCAACGGGCTTCTTTCAATTCCGTTCTACCAAATCCACACCAAGGTGCCACGCAGTGGGACTGAACCGGAACCATTGTTGGTAAACAAGCTACTTACCACACAGCCACTCCTGCGCCTATACGATATTCATTTTTTTAATTTTTAGCTCCTAACGTTACATTTAATCTTACTAAATATTAAAAGCCTGATGGCCGTATTAGGTTCCTCCCCACCTCTTGTCTTCTCAATAATTATACACTGTATAACCCTAAGTTTTTCTGTGCTTCGATAGTGATTCTTATACCCCGATTCCACCTAGGATTCGCTCTTATTTTGTTTACTGTATTATCGTATTTTTTCCCTTTGTCTTTTCATTTGCTTTTTTGTTATTTTTCTTTATTATATACTTTTACTTTTCATTTTTTATGTTTACATTTTAGTTTCTTTCACCACATTATTAATTGATTTATCTCCTTATTTTCCCTTAATAGTTCTTTATGACCTCTCCTAATGACCACTACTCTTGCCCTACTACAACTTATCTTCAAAGTCTACACTTGTTCTCGTCTGGCTGACTCCTTCCCATCCAGCCGCACTGACCTTAGATATCGTATCACACTATCTCAAGAACTACAATTTAACGGCTAACATTTGTTGGTCATTTCGTCCCCATAGCCCGGCTTCCACAGACACATTTCTGATACATTCCTGGGATACCCCTTTCATTCTGAAAAAATTATGTTCTCACCTGATGAATAAGGCCTTTTATAGTGATGTAATGTACTCATTCTTCGTTAAAAATTACGTAAGAGACAGCAGTAGTGAGCTGACACCGTTCCATTTCGAGATCTTTATTGATTTGATTATATACCTATATATATATATTCTTTTACACTTTTATTCTTTTACCTGTTTCAGTCATTTGCCTGCGGTCACGCTGGAGCATCGCCTTTAGTCGAGCAAATGGACCCCCCGCACTTATTCTATCGGTTTCTCTTGCCGAACCACTAAGTTACGGGGACGTAAGCGTACTAACATCGGTTGTCAAGCGACGGTGGTGGGGGAGGGTGGCAAACACACACACACACACAACACACACACACACACACACACACACACAAGCGCTCGCGCACAGACACAGAGGATCTTTTCAATCTCAGTCACTGGTTGAATGTGTCACGTAGAACACGGTTTACTCTGAACGTTTTAGACAAAATTCTGTACTTTAGAAGTTACTTCGTGTTAAAGTTGTCGCATTTTGAGTAATTTTAACCAATCAATGACCTGTATTCAACTGAAGAAAGTTAACTGCTGTTTGCAAAAGTAATGGGAGAGCAACAACATCCGGGTTATCAGTTTTGGACGCTGCATACATATATGTACGTAAATACACAGATACATGTATACGTATACACACACACACACATGCACATATACACCAATACATACACACATGCAACTTTTAGAACGCTGAGCAAAGGTAAGAGAGGTGGGTGTGAGGAATACATAGCTTTAAGGAGGGAGGGGGATTGTGATGTTGACAACAGTTGTTCATGCAGCGTTTCTCTTGTCTATCACACACACACACACACACACACACACACACATTCATACGTAAAGCTGATAAAACCCCGAATGGAAGCAAGGAAAAGGAGGGGGTTTAATAAATTAATATGCAGTGGTAGGGGGATGGTAAGTTTACATAAGGTGTGGTTCAGATCGTCAACACACCACCACACTCTCCGTTCCCTCTCTCTTCTCTTTCTCTCTCTTCTCTTCTCTCTCTCTCTCTCTTCTCTCTCTCTCTCTCTCTCTACGATTTGCTGGAAATAACAACCAAATCTCTCTCAATGTCACACGCTAACATTACATAAACGAGAGGACACAATGGATAAGATGGAAAAAATACATACCCACGCACACACGTATGTATTTCCTATAAAAGAACTTTCTGTTTTTCTCACCTACCTTCCTTATCGTTTACACTTTTCTCCCACCACACACACACACACATACACACACACACACACATACACTCTCTCTCTCTCTCTCTCTCTCATGTCCCGATGACCCGGAAATTGTTGCTCTTCCATTACTTTTGCATACAGCAATAACTTTCTTCAGCTGCAAAAACGTCATTGATTGGTCAAAATTACCCAAATACGACAACTTTAACACGAAATAATACAAAATTTTGTCACAAACTTTAAGAGTAAGTCGTGTTCTACGTGACACATTCAACCAGTATCCGAAGTTTCAAACTGTTTAGTTAAAAAAGAAATCGATTAAAAAATCTGTAACTGAGATTGAAAAGATACGACGGGATTCTTTCAGTTTCCATCTACCAAATCCACTCAAAAGGCTTTGGTCGGCCCGAGGCTATAGTAGAAGACACTTGCCCAAGGTGCCACGCAGTGGGACTGAACGTGGAACCATGTGGTTGGGAGCAAGTTTCTTACTACAGAGCCACTCCTGCGCCTACACAACCACGCCTGCGCCTACACAGCTACAGGCATTATATAAATAATGAAGAGTACTACTTGTAGCACCAGCATGCTAAAGATAGCAGTCAAAACGACTCAATAACCACAGTTTTCACTTGTACACAAGAGTAAAATCGAGAGAATGAGAAGTATAATTTTGAGTCGTTTTGACTGCTATCTTTAGCATGCTGGTGCTACAAGCAGTACTCTTCATTATTAATTGATAATTTTGCATCTATGGTTCTTTTGCATCTGTTAACTACTTTAAAAAAGAAATATTTTTTTTACTTGTTTCAGTCATTTGACTGCGGTCATGCTGGAGCACCGCCTTTTGTCGAGCAAATCGACCCCAGACTTATTCTTTGTAAGCCCAGTACTTATTCTATCGGTCTCTTTTGCCGGGGACGTAACACACCAGCATCGTTGTCAAGCATGCTAGGGCACAAATAACAGACACAAACATACACACACACACCATATATATATATACATACATATTACGACGGCTTCTCTCAGTTTCCGTCTACCAAATCCACTCACAAGGCTTTGGGCTTTGGTTGGCCCGAGGCTATAGCAGAAGACAATTGCCCAAGATGCCACGCAGTGGGACTGAACCCGGAACCATGTGGTTGGTAAGCAAGCTACTTACCACACAGCCACTCCTGCACCTATATATATTTATATAAAATATTAAATAATATATATACATGCATATATGGGTACAGGACGTCACCAACGGTGCAAATAACATGAAATACATAAACAAACGAGGGAAAAACGAATGAAATACATAAGCAGCAAGAAAAAATGGAAAACAGAACTGGCAAACACAGAGAAAGAACCCTTCATCAGTTAGTTGTCGGCTGTCTATCTACTCCTCATTTCCAGAATTCAACGACGATATGGGTCTTCAAATACAGTTGCTCCCATGAATTCTAAAATAAAATTTAAGAATTATGGATGGTCAAAGCTGGGAAGAAAAGCACGAAAGTGGGGATATACAAAGAAACCGAACGAAAACAAGCATGGAGGGTCGTTGGACCAGAGCGAGAGAAAAACATATATGTGTGCGTGTGTGTATATACGAATGAGTGGACAAACGAAAGACAGAGATAATGATAATCCTTTGGAACAATACTATAAGAGTGCCGCGCGGTAGGACTGAACCTGAAATTATGTGTTCAGAAAGAAAATTTCCAAGTTATACCAAGGAATATCTATCTATCTATCTATCTATCTATCTATCTATCTATCTATCTATCTATCTATCTATCTATCTATCTATCTATCTATCTATCTATCTATCTATCTATCTTCTATCTATCTATCTATCTATCTATCTATCTATCTGTATGTCTGTCTGTCTGTCTGGTCTGTCTATCTATCTGTCTGTCTGTCTGTCTGTCTATATATCTATCTATCTATCTGTGTATGCGTCTGTCTGTCTGTCTATACACAGATGTTTCTACACATACATATACATATATATATATATACATACATATATATGTTTATATATATATATATATATGCATGTATTGGCCTGCTCGCTTAGCCAGCGGGGTGGCGTCATTCGAAGGCTAAAACAATGCGAACGCATTGTGACCAGCGATGTGTAACTACATCTGATGGACTGGTCGTTCACGTAAGGAACGTAATATATGCATGTATATATAAATATATATATATACACATTCACACACATGCATACAAAGATACATGCACACTCATGCACTGATGCTTGTTTTTATGTTAAGTTATAAAAGCAGTTTAACATTACCTCGAAGAATTACTCAATACCTTTGTACTCTGCTTTTGAGTAGAGTACAATTTTATTAACTTCTACCAGGCAAAAATGTGACGCCGAAGTTTCCGCTTGCTTGTAGTTTGATGAAGGCGAGCAAACAGAAACTTCGAAGTAACTGTCAACGTATTTTTTGTAAAAGTTAATATATATATAACGTATGTATGTATGTATGTATGTATGTATGTATGTATGTATGTATGTATGTATGTATGTATGTATGTATGTATGTATGTATGTATGTATGTATGTGCGTATGTGCGTATGTATGTATGTGTGTGTGCATGTATGTATGTATGTATGTATGTTTGTATGTGTGTATGAATGTATGTATGAATGTATGTATGTATGTATGTATGTATGTGTATTTGTATGTATGTATGTATGTGTGTGTGTATGTATGTATGTGTGTTTGTATGTGTGTGTGTATGTATGTATGTATGTATGTATGTTTGTATGTATGTATGTATGTATGTGTGAGTGTATGTATGTATGTATGTATGTTTGTATGTATGTTTGTATGTATGTATGTATGTATGTATGTATTGTGTGTTGTGTATGTATGTGTATGTATGTATGTATGTATTATGTATGTATGTATGTATGTATGTATGTATGTATGTGTGTCTGTATCTATATATATGTGTGTGTGTGTATGTATGTATGTGTGTGTGTATGTATGTATGTGAGTATGTACATACGTCCGTACCGGCGTACGTATATATGTATATTAGTTAATTTTTCACTTAATTCCTCAGTTACAAAGAAGTGAAATGAAGAAAAAAGACCTTTTTTCTGAGAAAAATAACTAGTGATAAATAAATAAGAGAGAGAGAGAGAGAGGGAGGGAAGGAGGGAGGGAGGGAAAGAGAGAATAAATGTAGCTTCACTGTTATTTTAGTTTTTAATTGTTAATTATCTGCTTAATCTTCACAAAAATATAGACATGGTTGATTAAATTAAGTTTTCAGAAAAGAGGTTTAGGACAAAATACAAAAAAAAAAAAAAAAATTCGAACTATTAAGTAAAATACAATGCAAGAATAATGAATATATACAAATGTAAAAATATTGGCTTATGTACACCGGAAGTTGCCCTACAACTATAGGGAAGCTGTTTTAACTTCCGGTGTATCTGGTTCACAGATAAACTGTATGCAGGTCAGAAAATCGTTAGCAAAATGTCTGCAGGGTAGAGAAATACAGATGTTACGATGTTCATCAAAAAATGCAGGTCTAAGTGAGATTGTTTGATGACATTATATAAAAATAATGTTATAAACTGATAAATAAAAAAAAAACAAACAAATACAGTTAAAAAATAAAGCATATAAAATATAAACTCGATGTCCTTGACATTAAGTATGCTTTTAATGAAGTACCGCTTCCGCTTAAAGCTACCCTCATCAAATATTCCATTTAGAACTGGCAAACTTGTTTCCTGTCCACCGTGGAACTTCTGTCCGAAATCTCATTCCATAGATGCAGGAGCTCACTCAAGGCCTAATGCTCTCACCCAGATATTAAAGAAAAATGTTTGTGGTAAAAACAAAAAAATTAAAGAAACAAAAGAATGTGTATTTGCTTCTGTGTTAACAAATACATGTTAAATTTACTTTGTAAAATGTACTTCATAACCTTTTCCGGTTTATTTTAGAAACAACCTGTATCCCATCAAATGGCTTTCTATTTCACGAAATATATATGGTATTTTTTTTTTACTTGTTTCAGTCATTAGAATGCGGCCATGCTGGGGCACAGCCTTGAAGAGTTATTTATCGAAAGAATGGATCCCAGTACTTTTTTTAAAAGCTGGTATGTATTCTATCGGTCTCTTTTGCTGAACCGCTAAGTTACGGGGACGTAAGCAAACAACATCGTTTTTTTCAAGTGGTTGCGGTGGTGGCGGACAAACACAGAGACAAAGGCACACACACTGAACCCGGAATCATGTAATTGAGAAGCAAACTTCTTACTACTCAGCCATTTCTTTTTAAAACAATTTTAAAGTCTGGCACTTATTCTATCGGACTCTTGCCAAAATGCTAAATTAAAGACAAACAAATCAACACCGGTTTCAAACGGTGTTCGAACAAATGCTAGAATAAGTACGCAAAAGCCCCACTCCGCCAACATACGTATATGTATATACGGCGGGTTTCCACATAGGTTTCGTTTACCAATTTGCTCACAAGGTTGCAAAGCCAGTTTCTTAATTGCGCAGCAACGCCTGTATATATATATATATATATATATATATATATATATATATATATATATAATAATAAAATTAGGGAATAAATCCAAATTTACAGGGAAAAAAATCAGATTTAGGATTAAATCAATTTTATAGTAAAATATTTAAAATATTATTAGAGACAAAACCACTATTTTGCAAAACAAACAAGGAAAGACTTAATCAATACATAAAATTTTAATAAATAGTCAAAAAAAACCGCCACTACAATCGTTTCTTGTCTTGATCGACAATCTTCAGGTGGACTTCCAATCTAAAAATCAAAATTTTAAAATATAAAAAAATATAATTTTAAATAATTAAAGTATAAATGAAAAATATAAGTATATAATCCATATATAACCTATATATAATCCATATCGAAAATATAGACAAATTACCACGAATTCCCTAAAAAAAAACCATGATAAAACAAAACTCTTAAAAACATATAACGATAAAATCTCCCTTTCCTAAACTCTAAAACAAACCTATAAACCTATATAGTAATCCCCCTAACCTAAACATTCACACACAAATACACACACGTTGTGGAAGGGAACGTCGTTTAAATTGTGAATGAATGGGTGGAGTTGGGAATTGTAACCGGGTGGTGGACTAGCGTTGCTTGGAATTGTGAATGGATTAGTGTGGTAGTGAGGTATGCATCGAGAATAGTTATGGGTTACTGTAAGTGTTTGTTAGAGCTGCTAGGGTGAGCTAAAGCTCATAAATGTTATAATGATTTTCATGGTAGTTTTTAAAGAATCCATTCATAATAATTTTTTTAAGTAGCGTTGGTTTGCTACGTGGATATAGTTTTTAGTTCCATTTATTATATTTCTCCATTCATATTTTGAATGACGTTTACTTTCTATGGCGTGTATTCTTTTTTTACATAAGTTATTTCTATGGTAACGTAATTTTTGTTTGGTTTTTTAACGGCTAAGAATTTAATTTCACTTCATAATTTGTAACTGAATTGTAAGTATGTATTTGATTTATCCTTATGTCATATTGTTATTTTTGATATTCTGGTTAATTACGATGTATTTAATGTTGTTTTCATAGGAGTGTTTATGTATATGAGATTGGTTGTGAGTTTTTAGTTGTATAATTAATTTATTTATCTGTATGAGTGTGGGTGGTAAATATTGTTGTTATATATCGAGTTTAGTGAGTATGTATATGCGTATATGTGAGGAGTATATGTATCTGTTGTGTGTGTGTGTTTTGCGTGTGTGTGTGTTTGTGTGTGAATGTGTATTTGGGTTTGTTATTTAGGTTTTGGGATGTATGTGTTAATTTGTCTGTGTGGGAGGGAGTGGGTTTTGGTGGTATTTTGAGGTTTATAAGTTAGTATGGTTTGTGTATAAGTCTTGGGTCTGTGGTTTACGTGTGTGATTTGTGTGTGAATGTTTAGGTTAGGGGGATTGCTATTTAAGTTTGTTATAGGGTTTAGCAAAGGGAGATTTTATCGTTATATGCTTTTATGAGTTTTGGTTTATCATGGTTTTTTTTAGGTAATTCGTGGTAATTTGTCTATTTTCGATGTTGGTTTTTTTTTACATTGTTTCATTCATAATTTTTGAGTGGTGTTCGTTTTGCCACGTGAATAACCGGTGGTGGACTAGCGTTGCTTGGAATTGTGAATGGAATAGTGTAGTAGTGAGGTAGGCATAGAGAATGGGATTGGGTTACTGCAAGTTGTTTGTTAGAGCTGCTAAGGTGAGTTAAAGCTAATAAATGTATTTAATGATTTTTTGGGTGTGTAAGTATTGTTGTATATGTCGAGTTTAGTGAGTATGTATATGCGTATATGTGAGGGAGTATATGTATCTGTTGTGTGTGCGTGTTTTGCGTGTGTGTGTGTGTTTGTGTGTGAATGTGTATATGGGTTTGTTATTTAGGTTTTGGGATGTATGTGTTAATTTGTCTGTGTGGGAGGGAGTGGGTTTTGGTGTATATGAGGTTTATAAGTTAGTATAGGTATGTGTATAAGTCGTGGGTCTGTGGTTTACGTGTGTGTATTGTGTGTGAATGTTTAGGTTAGGGGGGATTACTATATAGGTTTGTTTTAGAGTTTAGGAAAGGGAGATTTTATCGTTATGTTTTTAAGAGTTTTGTTTTATCATGGTTTTTTTTAGGGAATTCGTGGTAATTTGTCTATATTTTCGATATGGATTATATATAGGTTTATATGGATTATATACTTATATTTTTCATTTATACTTTAATTATTAAAATTATTATTTTTATATTTTTAAAATTTTGATTTTTTAGATTGGAAGTCCACCTGAAGATTGTCGATCAAGACAAGAAACGATTGTAGTGGCGGTTTTTTTGACTATTTATTAAAATTTTATGTATTGATTAAGTCTTTCCTTGTTTGTTTTGCAAAATAGTGGTTTTGTCTCTAATAATATTTTTATATAATATATATATATATATATATATTATATATATATATATATATATATATATATATATATGTGTGTGTGTGTTTTGACATTGCTGATACTGTTGAAATGACTTGTACTGTTTAGTGTTGAAACTTCAATAAACTCTAATAGAACAGCTGATGATGGAATGATAGACATTTCAGATCATTTTTGCCGCAACGTTTTGAGTTCAAATTCCGCCGAGGTCGACTTTGCCTTTCATCCTTTCGGAGTCGATTAAATAAATACCAGTTACGCCCTGGGGTCGATGTAATCGACTTAATCCATCTGTCTGTCCTTGTTTGTCTCCTCTATGTTTAGCCCCTTGTGGGTAGTAAAGAAATAGATAATTTTTGTTGTAATTGTGTTGCACTTGTGGTTGTTAGCGAGTTCTATCGTGTACGTCCGCATTTGTTGTTATTTTTTTGCGTTGTTTAGTATTTCGTTGTTAGCTCCGTCTCTAATTCCATTTCTCTAATTCCATTTCTCTAATTCCATTTCTCTAATTCCATTTCTCTAATTCCATTTCTCTAATTCCATTTCTCTAATTCCATTTCTCTAATTCCATTTCTGGCATTTTCCTCCAAAGTTTGGTACATGTCTATGTCTAGTTTTAATTAATTCTATCTTTTCATTTTTAATTTAATTTTATGGTTAAGCGATTATAAGGGTCATATATGAAATTGACTCCAGACAAATGTTTACATTGCAATTAGTTTCAAGTTGAATAAATTCATATGATGTCACATGATTGAGTTAGCTTTTAGCTAGCAATTACATCATGGCGGACTGGGAACACAAACACAAATATATACATACATACATACATACATACATACATACATACATACATACATACATACATACATACATATATGCATACATACATGCATGCATACATACATACAAACATACATACATACATACATACATACATACATACATACATAGATAGAAACATACACATACATACATACATGCATCATACATAAGCTCACGTTCTACAAGGAAATTCTCACGTACCTATTTAAGAATACAATGGACTTTGAACTAGCTATACCATATTGGCTGACCGTTGCACGGACTACTTTTATCCGCAAGAACAAAGAGACCCATGTGAGTAAAAACTATAGCATGCTTGAATGTTATGTAGAAATTGTACATAGGTTGCCTGAAAAGGTTTCTCCAAGAACACTGCCAAACAAATGGCGTTATAACTGATGAACAGGCAGGGAGAAAGAAAGGAGTCTGAGGCTGTGCCAAACAGCTCTGCCAAACAGCTCCTTCTCAACAAAGCTGGCTTTGAGGGATCCAAGCAACATCGCCGTAATCTCACAGCGATATAGCTACAAGAAGGCGCTCGTCTCATGGATGATAAAATCACACCACCTTGCCAAAATACCAGCCGCTATAATGAATGTCATTGACATACTGACCACAACATGGTCCACATAGTTATTATTGACAAATACTAAAGTAACAGATATTGTTACAAACAGAATTAATGTATTAACAGGCATATTCCACGGTGATAATTTATCTGTAATGTTTGTACTGGCAGTGAATCCTTTGTCAGCCCTGTTAACAAAATGTCAATACTACATGCTGGGATTTGTTTGTTCCTTCTCGAGCCATGCCTGGCTGATAAGGGCTGGTTTCCCGGTTTCCTTGGCACATAGGTTCCCCACTTGGACGGGACGCCGATCCGTCGCAGGTGAGCTGCAAGATGCAGGAGGAAAGAGAGAGAGAGAAAGTTGTGGCGAAAGAGTCAGCAGAGGTTCGCCATTACCTTCTGCCGGAGTCGCGTGGAGCTTAGGTGTTTCGCTCATAAACACACACATCGCGCGATCTGAGATTCGAACCCGCGATCCCTCGATCGCGAGTCCGCTGCTCTAACCACTAGGCCATGTGCATCCACATGCAGAAAAGAATAAAATTAATGTTACCCATACATTTTTGTTAATAATCAAAAGTTATATTCTGGTAATATGATCAACGTAAAGAGACAATTAGAATTAGTTGCAGCATGGGCGGAAAAGTTCATAGGCTGACCACAATACAATAGTCAAACTTGACCAAATGTGTTTTTTTTTTCGATATAGTCTCCGCTGCGGTCCATACACTTCTTACATCGGTGTTGCAACGCTTGGATTCCTGTGGTATAGAAGTTCTCATCCTGACCCTCCAAAAAGTCCTCAACGGCAGATACGACCTCATTATCGGTCCGATATTGCTTCCCAGTCATGTGTCTTTTTCTTGTTGGGAACAGAAAATAGTCAGATGGCGCCAAATAAGGAGAATATGGTAGGTGGTCAACCAATTCAAAGCTACAGTCGCGCACAGTAGCCATTGCAACTACAGGCTTGTGTGCAAGAGCATTGTCCTGGTGAAGTAGGACCCCATTAGCTATCTGATTAGCATTTAAACGTCTGTCATCCATCACCATGTGGTGAATACGTTGATGTTTTCTTAGGCGGTGGCTGTTGTAGGACATCTGGATTTTGGGTAATCTTCAAGACTATCCCTACCCCTTTTGAATTCAGTTACCCACTTTTGCACAGTTGATAAAGCTACAACATCATCCCCTAATGTAGCAGCCATGACAACATGAATGTCCCTGAGGGGATGGGGGCTAACCCCTTTTTCTGTAGATATTTGATAACACCACGGTGACAAATTTTATCCATTTTCAGGAAATGTTTATAGAACCACTTCTCCAAGTCCTCAGTTATGTATCTGGAAGGAAAACATGCAGTTAGCATCAGTAAAGATTGAATTTAATGCATACCAAGTTTAATTACTGTATGATAACCCCTTCTTAGTCAGTCTATGAACTTATCTGTCCAGCCTCGTTGGAATGAAGTTTGGGTAAGATAAATGTTCATACATGATAGTCAACCGAAGAAAAATTGTCGACTAGGTACGGAACATGTACATAAACGGCTTGTCTATCTCTAATGGTAAAAACTACAAGTGCCTCGAAATTGATGAGAATGTTGCATTTCATTGGTGTTGTGACTAAAGCAGAATAACAAAAGAGTACTTGTGTAGACTCCAGAAAATATGGAACTTAGTGCTGTTTGCATTTAACAAGACCATATCTCAATACTTTCGCACTGCCAGTGCTAGGACCATCATTTGGCATATTGGACTGGACACTCGATGAGATACGCAGCTAGGACATCAAAACCAGAAAGGTACTGACCACCACTGGCAAAT
>NW_021824488.1:7500-10000 GCF_006345805.1 Octopus sinensis | reverse complement strand
CCGAAGTTGTTGTTGGAGTGTAGATAGTGGTGATTGTTGCATGAGTATCGGTAATTGTATTACTAATAAGTCATTCTACTAAAGTTGCAAGGCCTGATATTTAGGGTAAGTGGGATAGTCGATTAACTCGACCCCCCTAGTACTTGGCTAGTACTTATTTTATTGACCCCCGAAAGGATGAAACGTAAAGTCACTTTCGATGTAATTTGAACTCAGGATGTCAAGACAGACGAAGTGCTGCTAAGCATTTTGCCCAGCATGCTAACAACTCTGCCAGAAAAGTGGGATTAATTAAATTGGCCCCTGCATCTAACTTGTACTTACTGTTTTGATCTGGAACAAGGAAAAGAAAACTAAACAAGTTTTGAATTCAGAACAGAAAGGAATAAAACTCAACATCACAAGATATTTTGTCCGGTACTTTGTCAATTCTAATAACTAGCAATCCAATAATCACAATAATAATCTTTATCTATGTGACATAGTTAATAAATATGTATTGTTGAAAAGCTAGAAACAGCATTTTTTTGTCAGGGTAAAAAAAAATCCATTTATAGGTACATTGTGTTAAAAAAACACAATATACTTCAGAGCTAGGCGAAACAAAGACACCTCAGAAGTGACTGATATGTATTTCACCATTCTTGCAGCTTGTCAATGTCACATATTCATCACTTCCAAAAGGAGGTTGTATTGGCCAATCTGAAGTATACAGAGATAATATATAAACAATATTCTGGTTTGCAATGGCGCTGCATAAACAGAATATGCAGGAATACAAAGAGTTCTATAGTGAAATCTTTTTCTTTTTGACATATTTAAAGGATGTGTGTCATTGAAAAGCCAGAAGCTGCAGTTTCCATTGGGGAAAAAAAACCTTTTATAGATAAATGTATTGTATTAAAAGCACAGTATATTTCAGAGCTAGGTGAAACAAAATCACCATAGAAGTGACTGCAAGCATGACAGATGCACTTTTCACTGTTTTTGTGGCTTGTCAATGTCACCTGCACATATCACTTGAGTCAGCTAGTATAAAGAATACAATGGTTTGCAGTGATGACACATAGCCTGAATAAAATTCTAATTATGCAATAGAAGCAGCTCTTGAAAAAAATCTTTATCTATATGACATACTTAATGTATGTATATCATTATAAAGCCAGGAGCTGCAGTTTTCAGCTGTTGTAGATATAAATTCTAACAGAGATACTCAACTGGAAATTTAGTGGAAGGGAACGGACAATTAACTATATCAACCCCAATCCACCAGAACTTGAGTGGTACCATTTTTATAATTGGCTCTGCAAGGGAGAAATGAAAAGTTGACTTTGATGGCATTTGAACCCAGAATGTAGAGAGCTGGAGCAAATACTGCTAGGCATTTTTTCTTATGCTTCACCAATCCTACCATTCAGTACCTTGGTACTTGACTGGCTTAACCATCCACCACAGCAGCAGCAGCAGTAGTAGTAGTGATAATAATGATTATAATAATAATAATAATAATGGTAACAGTTTCAAATTTTGCCACAAAGGCAGAAATTTTGGTGGGAGGGGATGAGTCAATTACATCGATCTCAGTGTTCAACTGGCACTTATTTTATTGACCCCAAAAGGATGAAAGGCAAAGTTGACCTCTGTGGAATTTGAACTCAAAATGTAGCGACAGGTAAAATACCACTAAGCATTCCGTCCAGTGTGCTAACAATTCTGCCAGCTCACCACCTTGAATAATAATAATAATAATAATAATAATAATAATGATAATATAATAATGATAATAATAATAATAATAATAATAATAATAATATAATAATAATAATGACAATGATATAATAATAATAATATAATAATAATAATAATAATAATAATAATAATATAATAATATAATAATAATAATAATAATAATAATAATAATAATAATAATAATGATAATGATAAATTGCCATTAGAATAAGTCATTAGATGTCCACCCTTGGCCATTCCTGCTGGCAAACTGTTTAAATGAGTTTAAAGGTGCCAACTAATAAACCAATAAAGAAATGAATAGTTTTAATATTATTGAAATTAGTTGACTAATGTTCAACAAGAACAACAATAAGAATAGCTAAAACAAGAAAAGTTTGATGGTGGAGTGAGAGAGAGAGAGAGAGAGAGAGAGAGAGAGAGAGAGAGAGAGAGAGAGAGAGAGAGAGAGAGAGAGAGAGAGAGAGAGAGAGAGAGAGAGAGAGAGAGAGAGAGAAACTAACAGACAGATTGAAGGATAGAAATTGATTGGGAGAAATTGATGGAAGGAAAGTTAAATGGAAAACTGAATATAACTATTGAAATGGAGAGGATGGAGAGACGGAGAGCAGAAGGATGAAGGTTAGTGGTAGGAGAAGAGCAGAGTGAATGTGAGGAATGGTAGTGAAGGAGAGGAAGGTGTGTTTGTGAGTGAGTACAAGGGTGGGTTTGTGAGCGGGCTTGAGGGTGGATTCAAGGGTGAGTTTGTAGA
>NW_021824488.1:0-2500 GCF_006345805.1 Octopus sinensis | reverse complement strand
ATAATAATGATAATGATAATGATAATGATAATAATAATAATAATAATAATAATAATAATGATAATAATAATAATAATAATAATAATAATAATAATAATAATAATAATAATAATGATGATAATTCTTTCTACTATAGGCACAAGGCTTGGATTTTGTGGGGAGGAGGACAGTCGATCACATCAACTCCAGTTCTCAAATGGTACTTGATTTTGTTACGTTAAGCGAGGGATTTATCCTCATCATTAATATCATAAATCTGTGTTAGCTTTCTTATATTTAGTGGAAATGGTATCATTTAGTAACTTATTGTAAAGATCATTAGTAACTTCATACAGGTTGTTGGTCTTATCAGAAAATATGAACTTCTTTTTAGAGCTTCTTAAGTTTCTAATATTTGATATTAGAAACTTTGGAAGCTCTAAAAAGTATGTTATATGTAATTCTGCTTAACCATAGCAGGACTAATAACTGGCTGTTTAAATGCATTATAGGCTCTGATGAAGCTATGAGAAGTCACATTGACTGCAGTGCTCTTTGTAGCTGAAACAGCTGTGAGTTAATGGAGATGCTGATATGAGTATATATATATGTACAGGCACGCACGCACACACACACACAACACACACACACACACACACACACACACACACACACACGCACACACACACTCCCATCCCACACACCTAACGTTAATTCTATAAATACTTCAAGGCTTAGGAAATCCTTTGCTGAGCTGAAGTTCTGATGATACAAAATTTTCATAAAACCATAGAAGCAAGTAATAAATTCATTCATATGCTTTATGTCACGTTGAGGAATTTTTCTCATACGCTAATTGCCAGATATACAAACCAGATGATTTAGTTAGGTACTGAGTGATATATAAATATTCTGATGGAGAAAACATGTGTGCTTCTTACTCTACTGAAACTAAATGAGACCAGAATAGGCTGCAAATGCAATCCTCTGCTTGTGAGGCCTCTGTAATTCCTCTTGGGGTTATATGGAACTCATATTATTTCATATTATTATATGTAATGATGGAATTCATTTATCTGTATTGCAGCATTACATAATACCTCCCTTACCAACACATCTCTGTCTGCCTGTCTCTCTCTCCATCCTTTCCTCCCTCTCTCTCACTATATATATATATATATATATATACATATACATATCATCTATCTATCTATCTATTTATCTCTCTCTCTATATATTATATATATATATGTTATATATATATTCTATATAGATATATATACACACATATGTTATATATATATATGTATATATATATATATATATATATTATTATATATATACACCATATGTATATATATATATATGTATATATATATATATATATATATAGATATATACACATATATATCTATACATATATATTTATATACATATATATATATATACATATATATATACATATACACCACACACACACACACACACATAATATTATAATATATATAATATATATCATATATATATACATATATAATTATATACATATATATATATATACATATATATATACATATACACACACACATATATATATATATATATATATATATATATACTTACTCATATCGAAGGGAAATGGAAATAAATAAGAAATTTTCATTTCCAGTTGCCTAGCATGTAAAACTTTAGTCCAAAGACTATGTATTACTCATTAAATACAGTGTACATTTAAGCACATAAGGAATCCACTCGTGGGATTCAACACGCTAGAAAGAACAGCTAGGTTCTATAACCACAAAATTAGGGATAAAATCCCAACAGGAATGAAGTGAAAAAATATTATTTTTTCATCTCATTCCTATTCTTTCTAGCGTGTTGAATCTCACAAGTGGATTCCTTATGTGTTTAAATTATATATATATATATGTGTGTGTATAGTAGAATAATAAAGAGGAAGTTCTTGGTATTGAGGGGATAATTTTTGTGTGTGTGTCTGTGACTCCCTGTTAACATTATTATAAAAATTAAAACAAAAATTACCCCTTCAAAAAAATCTATCATCTATTCATTCTTTCAAATATATATATATATAGTTAAAAAAACACAACAACGCGAGGACGTGGAACAAATATAGTATTATTGGATGCTTAGGAAAGAAGGAAAGAAGGAAAGGAGGAGGGTTTAATGTTTCAAGCGGAGCTCTTTGTCGGAAACATAGGAGAAGGGAAGACAGAGGAAAAAAACCCCAAAAACATATATATATATATATGTACACGTAGACACACAAACACACATATAGATGCAGGTGCAGCTGTGTAGTAAGAAGGTTGCTTCCCAACCACATGGCTCTGGGTTCAGTCCCACTGCATGGTACCTTGCCAAAGGTGACATGCAGTGAGACTGAACCCAGAAACATGTGGTTGGGAAGCAAGCTTCTTACCACTCAGCCACGCATGCACATATACAGGCTCTATATTGCTTTTATACTATATCCATTATCTATCTATCTATCTATCTA
>NW_021824487.1:0-17500 GCF_006345805.1 Octopus sinensis | reverse complement strand
TTTATTGCTTAGCCAAATGATAATGCTGTAACATAATTATATAATTAAGTTTTCATGCAACAATCAGAATTGTCAGACTGAATGAAACTTACTGTTTTCTCAACATCTGGCACCTTGATAATATAATGTTTAGCTTCTTGTTTCAATTTTCCTGTTGTATTTATGTAGATATTAAGCATTTCTCCCTGGAATTAAAAAAATGGAAAACCCTTTTCAGGTATGAAAGGCAAAAATATTTATCTAACCACTTGACATTCTTCTATCATGGCTACCTCAATGCTTCAACTCAGGTTTATATATATATATTGATATATAATAATAATAATAATAATAATAATATAATAATAATAATAATAATAATAATAATAATATATATAGTTGAAATTTACAGAAAAACAAAAGACGAAGACAGGTGTATAAATAACAAGCAGGTGTATTAGTTTGACGCTAGGGAAGTGAGAAAGTATTTTACATTTCAAACCAACGCTATTCAATAGAAAGAATCACGGTAATATATTATATATTATATATATATAATATATATAATATATATATATATATATATATATATATATATATATATATATATAATCATCTTTCTAGAGCGCATGAGGCAGAAGAGAAAGAAATAATGTTATAGTTGATGAACTTTATTCCAGATGATAAGTTTGCAAATAATACTACATGTGTTTCTCTTCTGAAGTGGTACAATACAAAAGCTTCAGTATCTACGAACTTCATTCCAATTTAGATTTTACTCACCAGCCCTTACACTCAGGCACACATCCTACTTCTCATCCTCATGAAAATTTCTCAACCTTTATCTTCAAACAAGCTGCATTCTCTATTCTAACTTCACTCCGTAAAGTCGTGTTTGCTCTTACATAGACACCACACCCCATCCCTCAACAAAATTGCTTTTAGTCACTCTGGTTCAAAGTTTCATCCTCTTACTCTCTCAAATAAATCTCTATGCCCTTTCTTGCTCTCTTAACCAACATTTCATCAATTTTATTTCCTCCAGTATTTCTCTCACCTATCTTCGACGTCATCCTCTTTGATGATTTCAGTATTCATAACTATCCGGGGATTTCTCACACGTTTCACATCAATGGTCATGATGTTGAAAGTCGAATCTTTTGTAATCCTCAACTCTCTTTATCAACTTGTCACTTCCCCTACCTGCATCGCAGGTCTACATTCAGATATTCCCAAAACGCTTGATCTCTTTCTCACCTCCAAACCTGTGCTATACAAAGTTATAACTGTCTCCACACTTATCGCTTCATCCAATCACTGCCTATTTGTAATCACCCAATACGCATCTACATGTTATACAAGGCCCACGACGCTAGTTTTATGAAAACTATCCTTAACAACATATGTATTTCATTTCTGATCCATCAGAAACAAACAGGTGAATGAAAGCACCCATTTAGAATGTCCTGCCATATCTTGCACACACGTTTCCCAAACTCTAAAAATTTCTCCAATTGTTGTGCCTCACTATCACTAAGGATCTTCCCGGTGAAAACACTTACTTATGTGACCTCGTGTGTACCGTTGGCGATTTTTTCCCTCTGTCTTCCCTTCTCTGGATCTTTCCTTCTCCTATGTTTCCGACATAGAGCTCCGCTCGAAACGTTAGACCCTCCTTCTTTCCTGAGCGTCCAATAATACTATATTTGTTCCCACGTCCTCGCGTTGTTGTGTTTTTTTTTTGTGCTTTCTTGTTTGGATTAACTATATATATATATATATATATATGATATATATATATATACAGACAGACATACGTACGCACACACTCACACACACTCACATATATATGGTAGTGAGCTCACGTGTTTAATGTGTCACGTGTTAATCCTAACGCTATAATTTTAATGGTATTGTATCTACATATTATCAAACTGTCCATCAATTAACCTGTCTGGATAAATATTCAGGACTATCATCAAGTCGTTTCACCCTTACAAAACTGTTCGTAGTCAAGAGGAATAAACTGCTTTGACAAAGAGCTCAGTACAACGACTGTAGTTATAAATTCTAAGCTGACTACGTTGGTAGAAAAGCCTATTACATCTCATTGGCATGAGTTACGCGACAGATAGTTTGTTTTTCTGAGATGTGGTGTATTTCGTACGTTTCGTCAGTTATTTATTATAAAACTTACAAAATCTGATGAAAATATCCAATACTTATATGTTGTTTTCAATATGAGATAAGTTTTTGATATTGGCTATATATATATATATATATATAATATTATATATATATATATATATTATATATATATTATATATATTGCTGATGCGGCTCAGATTGATCTATATTTTTTATTAGGAATGAGTTTACATTAACATTTATCTACAACCAGAATGAATATAGAAGTATTACTACCTTTAGAACATCAAGGTATCTGTTTTCTATTGCAATGTTAATTTGAATTTTCTTTGAGCGCTTTGTCTTTAATTCTTTGAAATTGCAAGTGACGTTGATACAGTTCATCCAACTGCAATCCTAAAAAAAAGAACACACAACCATGTTTGAGAATGATACATAAAGACAAGTAATTTAAAGAAGCTGTTGATGGTAAGGTCACAATTAAAATAAACTGACGCAAACACAAAATATAACAGACACCGGAGAGAGAGAGAGATTTTATCGTGCTTTTGATATTTACTTCTCGTTTTATGCAGATTCATTTTTTAACAAATGCGAAATGCAAAATGCGGAAATTCCATGGAGACTGTAGAATGAAATATTTAGAGGAGATATGTCAAACAAAAATAGTGTTCGAACAAAAATGGTGTCGTTAAGTTTATATGTAATGAAACCAGAGCCAGTATTATTCTTTTATTACTGAGACATAAGACTGATTATTATAGAGGATGAATAATATATTCAGATGGTACTTAACATATATTTAGCCATGAGAAATAACAAGACGTCTGACAGAATAACCTGGATGGTCAGAATAAAATAATGAAAAGTAAGCCTGCTCTTCTACTCATTCACTGACTTCATCTAAATTATACCTTTCAAAAAGACTCAAAGTTAGTTCAATGGATAACGATGAAATAATTGCACTGATTGAGTTTTTTTCCATCTACATTGTTATGTGTCCACAAGAAGCATTAAGCCACAAACTTCGTTGTAAAATAGAATCAAGCAGTACAGCTGGTTAATGTAACCAATCGAAGTATAGTAAATTTCACTATGTATCATTTGGTGCATATATCTACCGTCTCTAACAACTTGCTGTCCTTATTTCTTCGAGAAGTCAATTATTTAAGGCAGATATGCAGTCAATTATATCAAATAATATGAGCCCAATAAGCATGAAAATTACAATCAAATCCTAGTAAGATTTGAATTTGGAGCATAAAGGCTCAAATCTAAATACCGAAATGTTTAGGATGATAATCAACCATTTCTGCTATGATACTATACTCATGAATATTAAAAGTGAAGGAGAAAAAGAAAAGTCATTATATCAACTAAATTATAAAAACTAGTTTTTGTGATTCACTGTATCTGTAGCCAAATGACTATAGCCGGGGCAAATTTGTCCCAAAAGATAAATATAGCCCCATCCCGCTGGAGGTAAACTGACTAATTCTGGATCTCTACGTTTTCAAGTTTAAGCTTAAAAAATTGAAAGTTGAGAAGAAAACTTGAAGTTGAGCAATTTTGTGAAGAAATACTAGATTTTTTTTTCTTTTTGTCACTTTGAATTTAACAATCTTTATTGTATACTTCTGAACTACTGTGTTACTGCTAATGGAGTAATCTAATTTAGAAGACTATATTTGGCTCTGGTGTTTGCTCATAAATAAATGAAATGACATTGTCATATCCTAGCTTTAATGTTATTGTTATGCCAACTTTATGTATTTCAGATTTTCTGTTTGTCAATTGTGCTATTATTATAAAAATATACACTAATTATTAACAAAGAATTATATAAAATGAGTTTCAGAAAGTTGTCAGATGGTAACTGAGACCAATGTATCAGTAACTTAAAGTGGTTGCATCTCAGTATCTGTAATACTCTTTAAATTTAACTCACTTTAACAGAAGTCAGATTGATGATAACCTGGGATGTGCAAGCATATTGTTTCAGTTAGTTGTTTCCTATGTCGACATTTCATTGATTTACTAACGTTCAGATATAACAATTTCATATTAATTTCCTGAAATAGCATTTTTTGTAAAGACAAAAAAGATTTGGCTGCAAACTCTAGTGGTGTGACTGCGTAGGGGTCCCCGTGCTGACATTTAATCAAACTAGTTGATAGTCAGAATTATAAGAGTAATGATTAGAATAGTTATACAATCTATACTAAAATAAAATATAATACTGAACCAACGTACGAATAAACTTATGAGAATTTATATTTTGCATAATATCGAATGAATACAATGTGAAGATATTAGTTGTGCCTTAATATATATTTTGATAATAGATGACACACTTTTTATTTGGAGTTGTGCAGATGGTTGTCGGGGATGTATGTATGTATGTATGTATGTATGTATGTATGTATGTATGTATGTATGTATGTATGTATGTACTGTTGTTGTTTTTTGCTTGCTAAATACTTACATAAGTTACAGCTGTCATTATATCTTTTTTAATCTTCTGTATATCGTCCTCAGAATAATTGCTTTTAGTTGATGTACACACAACACTGCTATTTTGGTCATGCATTCCATCATACTGCATTAGTTGTAGAAACAGAATAAAACAAAAAAAAGACAAATGAAGTATATTTACACAATAAATAAAACATCATTTTCATCAACATAGTCAACCCCATTGCCAAGTATAAAGATTTCTTGAATAGATATAAGGCTTGATATTTCAGTGGTAGTGTATCTATTATATAAATACTGTACTTTATTTTATCACCTTCGGAATGATAAAAGGTAAAGTTGGTCTCTGTTTGATTTGAACTCAGAATGTTAAGAACCGGATGAAACATCGCAAGACATTTTTTGTGACGCCTTATCGATTTCACCACTGCACAACTCGGCTAACGATAAAAAAAGTAAAAGAAAGTGCAATTATTTTCATTCTTTCGTGAATTGAAACGGTGTTGTTGAGTCGATTAACGAATAGCATGTCTCTTACTTTTCAGTGTCTTGCATTAACTTCATTAGCCAGTTAGTGTTCAGCCCAGATAGGGAATGAGATCGTGTCAGAGTCTTTCCTAAATATTTGTGATGTTCATAAAGGATAAACACTTATTTATTCCTCGTATCGCTTCGATAAATAGAGTGGTTTGATTGAATGTGTATACTGAAAGACATCATCTATTTTAACCTTTTCTCTTAGAATGGCAGATATTACCCAAAAGTTAAGTGAGATAATATACAACAAAGTACTCTAAATCAAAACCATCTGTAATTGAATTAATCTCATAATTTTTGAGAGTTTAATATTCACTCTATTATTTTGCTACTTTATAACTTGAAGTTAAAGTGTTACAAGCAAAAATCGATAGTGTGCGGTGGATTTGGCGGTGTAGTAATCTAATACGCCTCATTTATGCTGTCCACTGGTTATTTACACACAGTCTCGAATTCATAGAGGTTTATCAAGGTAAGTAACAGCAGAACCAAAACATATGTCAAGCATATGTGTATGGTGATTTTACTTCAAGGAACTTCAACATTATTTTAATTCGATTAAATGTAAAACAGAAAATATAATTTGAGCATCAGATCTTTCTTACCTTCACTGAATCGAGAGTCATAATGGTCATATTTCGTATGATCAGATGTGGAACAAATGTTTCAAATACAAGGTTTTGTGTTTCACTTGGACCAGTATTTTGTAAGACAAATGCGTGACTAATCATAGATTCATCCTTACTGCTACTCTTGTGGATGTAAAGTTCAGGTTCAGATATTCTGTAAAGGAGAAAAGTTCAATTGTTTCACGAACTGCAAAGATTTTCTGTTGCAAATATGATAGCGATTTCTTTTCGGTTTAGTAGCTTTGGACAGAGTAAAAGAATAAAAGTGATCCCAATGAGTTGGGCGCCAATAAGTTCAAGAAAAGTCACTCCCAGAATTCCTGTTCTCTTGCCTACGCCATAAGTTCATTAAGTGTTACCGTTGAAACTGGAAACCTTTGGTGAGATATCATATTGTAATAATCATTTCTGCTATAGGTACAAAGCCTGAAATTTTGATGTTCAACTTATTTTATCGATGAGTTGAAAGGCAAAGTAGACCTCACCGGAATTTGAACTCACAACATATAACCAGAAATGCCGCTATGCATTTTGCTCGGTGTGCTAACGACCCTGTCAACTCGCTGCCTTATTTCATATCATGATAACGAGGTATTAAAGTAGAAATGAAAGACTAATATTTCAATTAAGAATTGACAGGGTCTTATACTTTATTTCAAAGAATTACGTGCCCTTCCCAGATCTGTAACAGATTCAAATATGATTCATCAGCTGATAGTTCAACGCTTCCATTTCAGCGTTCATGTTGCGTATATGTAGTAAAAGCAAATATTTTGATAAATCTAAAATATTTCTAATTTGGTCTTGATATCATAATCAGAGAAAGAAAGGCATCGTCAGCGACCTTTTTCATGACCACGAAGATTGAGGACAGGGAGAATGTTGTCCTTGAACTGAGAACCTGGGCCAAAAGACTGTAAAAGGCACCCTAGGGTCATGTGATAAAACAAGCAACGGATTAAATCTGTATCCAATAACTGGAACAGATGAGTTTTCAGTTTCCTTCCACCAAATTTAATTTATAAAGATTCGGAAAAACCGTTACTATGTTGAAAAACATTTGCCCTAAGTGCATGAGACCATGTTGTTTCAAAAAAGCTAAATTTCTTAATCACACAGCTTTATCTCCCGAATTTTATTAAGCATTCTATAGAAGAAATCAATATTTCGATATAGGAAATTAGCTCTATATATATTTGCTGGTGCCGTAAGCAGTATTTTTTTCTGTTTCTGTTTAGCATCATAGCAGCTCTGATCCTGTAAACCGAAGATCAATGTCCTTCTAGCCATGACCCTCTTTTATTTTTTAAATGCTGGAATGTTATGTATTGCAGGACTATATTATTCAATGTACGCTTCCTTTTTTAAGACAGTAAAGGTGTAATTTGAGGGACATTTCACTGCTATTTCTACCTGGTTGAGTGAACAGATTGGATCTCCGTTGGCTCGTCATGTAAAAAGGTTATATGAGCTTGGCGATGCTTTATTTTGTTTCAATGCCTCATCATTACGAGGTGAAATCTTAACAAAACTTGTTCGCGTTCAACAGTAACGTTTAATGAACTGTTCCTTTCTAACACTTAATTATAGTGATTAGCTTTTCATGAATAAATAACTATTTAATCCATCCAATACCGAAGCTTCTATGTAACTTCTAGAACTGCTAGAAACACCTTTATCATCTTAAAATAGAAAGAGAAATTTGGATAATGAAATATAATTGAAGATACAAAAAAAAGACAATGGTCACAGCTGGAACATATTTGACCATACATCTGCTCAATCAGCGCTAAACTACGGCAACAACAATAATCTAATTGGGTTTTCAACTGAACAAATTTGAAACTCTACATACATGGTTGCATTCGATATTTGCAATTACAAGTCTTCTTTCTTGAAGGAGTCAGTCTTTAATTGAGGCAACATGTGGGTGTCTACTGACAGAATCAAAAACATAACAGAGAAGTATCGTCTTAATGCTTTGGTTTCACAGGTATTTATGTATGCTATAGCTTGCTGTCAAATAAATACTGCAAGGCACAGTGTAATGATTTTCCCGGGTGTCTCTAATGCTGCGAAAACGGCCCCAATTGGTACCTATCACTGGAGCTACCACAAAGATCAGGAAAGACATTTCTTGTTCGGTTGGCTCAGTTGTAAATATTTATAGTTCGCCTTTGAAAGCGCAGTAGTGTCTTAGCTTATTTTACATTAAGACGAAAACTCTTAGCAAGTCTACACGTCAGTGAAGTTTCAATAACCGATTGAAACCATTAAATATTATTATGCAAATACTACCTTTAGGAATGGTAAGTACATCATTTCCCGTCCCCACTTTAAAATACTGGGCCTTTGAATCTATTAAACTAGAAATCGGTAATGCATACGTTTTAACTGTTTCTTGTTTGGGATAGATATTGATTTCCTTGGTCAAGATACAATATCTCATAATTAATACGAATCGACATGACAGAATGAATAGGGAATTTAAAGAAATGGCTCTTTTGATGTCTTCTATTGGGAAGTTTAGAGAAAGTTATCAAGTAACTACCGAAGGGGATAGCGCCATTATAGTTTGAAGACTTACTGAATAACCCCAGAATGAATCGGTAATTATAAAAATAATGTACCCAAAAAGCTTCACCACGGATTTCTTCTTCACAGGAATTGTGAGAGCGACTGTTTTATTTAAATATTCCTTTGGAACAACACTGTCGGTTGTGACTAACATATTCACCTCAAGATCTTTTGGTATTGGCATCCTGCAAATTATACAAAACAAGAATAAAAATTTTGACGTTTAGGTGTAAATATCAACTTTAATAGTAATTCAAGATTTAAATAGATATACAGATCTTGTAGAAATAAACTCTAGTCGGCTCTCGTATGGCTACTCTCTATCTTATCAGAAGAGATGAACAATGCCTTAGCACAAAAAAGTTAATTCTGTTTATCTCCGTCTAAAGAAATGGTTAATATAAAGCATTGGCTTTGTAACGAGAGCAAATTAATAGCAATCTTGGCAAAACTCCTCTAATAAGAATTGATCACAAAACCAGGAGCTAGTCATATGCTAAACATTTATTTAGTTTAAGAGTCCTGGCTCACTACCATCACAACTAAAAGCTTGTTTTATGCGATCCTTTTTGTTAGAGTCGCTCATTTATTTGACATTGTATGTTATTAGTATTTATGATATAGACTTTGGGAGGCAAAATTAATTCGGTTATGATTTAAATTCCAGTTCATCAGAACTGATTACCTCATAACTTATGGCTTTTATAAATATTAAATTATATGGATAATAGTTACAGTTTTAAATTAACATATTGTAACTTTTTGTGCTGAAAACATTCTGTCCAACCAGATCCAGAGATTTGATCCCCAGTTCTTATCTGTATATTTCACATATTGCCTTAGTGTGTGATATTAGATTAAGAATGGGAGGCGCTTTCTTTATTCGGTCGTATCAGCCTAGATTGAGTCCAGGTGTGAGTAATCATAGCTGACCTCTTTAAAAATGTGTGTCGCTTGCATGCGATCGCCTTTAAATTAATTCAGACTGAACATAGCTCAACCTCCAATACTTCAGTCCTCATATATATATATATAATATATATATATATATAATATATATATATATAGAGAGAGAGAGAGAGAGAGGAGAGAGAGAGAGAGAGAGAGAGAGAGAGAGAGAGAGAGAGAGAGAGACAGAGAGACAGACAGACAGACAGACAGCAAGAGAGAGAGAGAGAGTACAGTTCAGCACATTGTTTTGATTTGAATAAATATTTATCAATAGCAAATCGACAACTACTTCGTATCTATTTAAAATGCTTTGATTTATATAAGAAAGTTACAAGCGTCTTTTCCCTACTTACCAATTGGCTATGAATGTGAGCAGGAACGAGATGGTGCTCTTCTCTCTCATTGGATATCCGAGGAAACATGTTAGTTTGTGTTGGTTACTCTCAATGGAACACGTTACGTTATTGATACCGTTATATTTCTTTACTGTCACGTACTCAAGCCAGGATGGGAAATGTATATGAGCTTTTGCGTTGTATGCATGTTCATTAACGTTTTCAACTTTGGCATCAATGTAAATGTATTTTCTTTCTCCGCTTAAAAGCAAATTTGTAGAAGGGCTCGAGAGATTCAGATTGAAGTGGGTATCGCAAATCTCGTCCGACCCACATAATATATCGAATTTTATCTGAGAAATAGAGCAGATGATATCACGAAGATTATCAATAAAATGATTTAAAAAACAAAACAAAGAAGTATTTAATTTTTTAAAAAAGTATCATATCGTCGGATTATAAGTCTAAATTGTACTTAAAAATCAGAGGAAATCTGTGATCAAATAAGTTAAATAGCCAAACTCTTGCTTCTTTAATGTTTAACTAATAACAAAAAGCTTTTAGCTGCAAATGCCTAACTACAAATCGCATATAATCAACCATCATAATTGGAGAGCCCTAGCGAAATAAAGGCCGTAAATAATAGCACAATCTTTTTCAAATCATGATTGACCGGTGCAATGAAGATACATTTAGCTGATACATTGAATGACGAGTTCGCCACGAATTGAAAGGTCGATTAAAGATGACCTTGGACTGAACAACAAAAATCAAACCTGAAGAGGGACTCGTTAGATAAAGTAGTTCAGGAAACACTAAGCCTTAAAAAAGTCGAGATGGTCACAGCTGCAATACTTTTCAATCAGGGACTAAACAACAACAACAATCACACTTGCTGGTATGTTCAAGAACTTGAACACATGCGAATACCATGTTTCCTATAAGCTAAACTTACCAGTTTCTCGCAAGCGACTGTTACCGGTTAAATTTGCAATGTCTGGGTAGTCGGGAGCAAACATTGATACATTCTCAACCATCCCTCCATTGACACGCCGGAATATTGGGAAAGTGAGAGTGAGAGAGAGAGAGAAAGAAAGAGAAAGAGAGAGAGAGAGAGAGAGAGAGAGAGAGAGAGAGAGGCTGCACATGCATTCAGCTGGTATTCATTTTTAGTTGAGTAGATTGGAGCAACGGGAAATGATATGCATAGCGCAGGGACACTGTGCGTCACCTGGTCTAAGAATCGAGCGTAAGCCTAACACCATAGACCACCAGGTCCCTTCACGTGCTATAACCAATCATTTATTGTATGCTTAACAGTGTTTTCCTTTCTTTCAGGAAACTTGGCAACACACACACGCGCGTGCACACACAGATACACACACATGCGCGCGCACAAATACATATATGCATATGAGCGTCATTTGAACAATGTAGTCAGAATAGTACAAATGATGTAGTGCTGACACCATTAGAGAGAATAAAGTTTGAGCTTTTTATGGCGATCGTAATAACCAAGGCCTATTATGCCATTTATGCTTTTGTAATCGTTCTCTAGGTTGCTTCTCAGAATGTTTTACACATAGGAGCCAGAGAGAGTAACAACATTTTCGATAACATCACACAGTATACTGTGATTAACTCTGTAAAAAGCTTTACTAAAGTCAAAATATGATAAATGTGTTGGAGCCCTCTCACAAAGCATTTAAATGGTATTATGCAATTTCTGTCTAACTCAGCTTTTGTACCATTTTCATGATGATCTACGTATAATAGAAAAGAGAAAATTGATGGCATCAGTATTGTTAGACTGGAAAACCATGATGGTTGGGAACTACATGATATCTCTAAGAAGAAACTCATTTTTGATCTCCCCATCCTTTCGATTACTTTAATATAAAAAAAAGGATCGGACGGTAGTTCACTGAAAGGGAATGACCTCGCTTTTTGAAAACTGAGATGGTAGGCTGGGACAGAAAATGTTTCCAGCAAGTTCTTCAAGAATTTAACTCGAGGGGATGCAAATTATTTTCTATATTCGTTCAAGAAACTAACAAGAACTTGTCAGGGAGTATATGTTGATGGTTTACTTCATTAAAACAGAGCAGCATCGTTGCTTTGTAGAATCTCCTCAACTTGTGGAAAATAATGTCTTCATCAGTCAGAGGCCCTAGGCTTTCTTTGTAAATGAATAGAACATTTCTGGAATTGTGCCTGTGTTTTCAAGGATTCGTTCTTTACAAGTGGTATTTAAATAGTAAAAATATAAATTTGCATTTAAGATCTTTTGCAAACTGATAACTGACAAATGAACGAACTGAAAACATTTTTTTAAAAACTTCAAACTTCATTTCTATATAAAAGAATTTGATGGCCTATTTTCATAAATACAAAATTAGACAAACACTACTTCAATACCCACTACTACGCCAAATGATCATAAATTCCTTGGAGGTAAATGCTTTTCTTCATATTTACAGAATAAGTATATTCATTGAAGAATATTTCATACTATAACTTCATGATAAACAACATTCTTTATCAAAGTCCTTTTTTCCCCACCCCAAAATTGCAAAATTATGTGGCAGACCTTTCTCCTGGTTGGTCCGTGCGTAGCAATAATATGGCCATTATTCCTCCCCTTATCCCTCCCATCTACCTTCGAATGTTTCTCCTGAAATAAGATGCCACGGACAGGCAGACGGAGATCAGCATCCCTATTATAATAAATCAGATTATGTAAGATAAGAAAATAAGAAGATTATATTTTATATATTATATAATATATATAATATATTATATTATATCATGAAATCTGTGTCTATATGTTGAAAGACATACATAAACAGTGAGAGAGAGAGAGAGAGAGAGAGAGAGAGGGGGAAATAAAAAATAACTATATGTATCATATATATACATATAGTCAAGTCATGTTTTGAAGTTTGTGTTCCATTATGATGGGGCGTGCACTTAAAATATCCGCGTTTTTAATAAAAACTTGTTAGTTAATATGGTGAAATCAATGCTTATCTATATATCTTTCACTCCCTCTCTCTCTTTCTCACACACACACTCTCTCTCTTTCTCACACACTCTCTCTCTCTCTCTCTCACACACACTCTCTCTCTCTCTCTCTCTCTCTCTCTCACACACTCACTCTTTCTGGCTCTCTTACTGTATTTCTCTTTCAGCAACATTTCTCCCCTTCTTTTATTCAAAGTGAAAGTTTTTTTAGAGTCTGTATTGCGTTTTCTATAATGTTGAAAGACAGAAACACGCGCGCGCGAACACACACACACACACACACACACACACAAATATATGCATACACACAAAAATACACACACGCAAACAAAAAATAACTAAATATCTTCCAAGACTTGTTAGTTACAATGGTTACAATACTTACTATCTATCTGTTTTTCACATACATGCTTTCTCTCTCTCTCTCTGGCTCTGTATATCTTTTTCAACAACAACTTTTTCGCCTTCACTTTTTCGCTCCCTCTAAGAGTTATTGTGAGGGAGAGACATGGAGATATGGAAATTGGCATGCCTTTTATAGTATAATATTAGAGTGTGTAAATTAAATACTAAAAGGGACCAGAAATTATGGCGAAATATAGTTATTTATGAGTTGCATATAATTTTCAAAGGTTAATATTTCAGACTTTGACACGCCTACTAGATTAATCAAATAAAGTTCATATATATATATATATATATATATATATATATATATATATATATATATATATCATATATAGATCATGTTTTAGCGCTTTCTCTCATTCTAGTGGGGTTTTCAAATCAAACTAAGTTCCTGTGTGAGGAGTTTTGACCATTTTATAGTGGTATTGAGTTTGTGGTGGTGGGGAGGAATATAAGATAGTACAAGAGGGTGGAACGCCGGTTAATGGAGTCAGGACTGCTTTATATACAAATAAATACGATAAATGCTCATGCAGAGATAAATCAAAATGCCCTTTGATGAATCTCTGTATGAGTACAAATCTTGTATATAAATGTACCATGCACACAGGGTATAAGGATCTTTCGTTGGATAAGACTTTTTGATTTTGATTAAAATTTTTTTCAAGCCTTTTTGTTGGTTATTCTGCTTTCCACGTAAATGACGTCAATTACTAATATAGTGTTTTGTAAATCATTTCTTTTTTGACTGAGGCCAACAGCATGCCCAAAAAATATAACTTGTACCTTTCCAAATTCACACTTGGCAAGGTTCACAGTTTTGTTTGTTCCTTCTCGAGCCATGCCTGACTCATAAGGGCCGGTTTCCCGGTTTCCTTGGCGTATAGTTTCCCCACCTGGACAGGACGCCGGCCCGTCGCAAGTGAGCTGCAAGATGCTTCGCTCATAAACATACACATCGCCCAGTCTGAGATTGGAACCCGCGATCCCTCGACCGCGAGTCCGCTGCTCTAACCACTAGGCCATGTGCCTCCACAAGGTTCACAGTTAGTTTTGCTTCAGATAGTAGGTGATGACATCATCCATGTAGGCTTCGACACCGTCAAGGCCGGATGTGAGGTTGTTGGAGTCAACAAGACTCTTAAGTCCCGAAATATTGGGCACAAATAAAACCAACAGTAGCAACATTATAAAAACAAAAATCAAAACAAAGATTTCCAGGTAATTTACTTTTAATTTTCATTACTCATCTTACAGTCTATTTTGCATTGTTTAGCCTTCTATCTCTTTCAACGTCACGTATTATATATATATATATATATTATATATATATATATATATATATATATATATATTATACACATACATATATACATATACACACGCATGCACAGACACATATACACACACACGCACGCACACACACACACACACACACACACACACCACACACACACACCACACACACACATATATATATATATATCGTAAGATATAATTGCTAACCAAGTGTGGCGTCCTATAAAGGAAAGTGGTACTGACTTTTATAGCCCCAGGATGACATTTCTTCCAGCTGGCTACGACACACATTCTGTATCTGATTAGTATTTACGAGGGGGTGGGGTCATCGCTCCCATTTCTAGCCTTACGTGACGCACACGGACTCGAGTTTCTGGTTGGTAACCCGTCCTCAGCGTGTGTTAATTACGCTAGTGATGAAAACTCAGTCCACTCGCAAAATACTATAAGCTTTTTCCAGCGACAAACAGTCACTGATCCCGAAAAAGGAGACACACACACACACACATTATATATATATATATAATATATATATATATATATATATATGGAATAATTATGTGAAGCATTGTGTAGAACATATTGTATAAAAGATCGTGAGTAAGGCCAAAACAATGCGAAGTAAATGCAAGGTAAATCACAAGAAAATCTCCCAGACAGCAATATTCAACAACTCACGCAGGTAAAGAAAAAAATATCGAATCCACCCGGTTTTGATTAACTGTAAACGCGTTTCGGAGTTAGAGAGATGTGAAAAATATAAAATCATATTTCTACTCTCCCATTCTCCTCTTCAGTACAGTAATTCAAGATTTTAAATTTAAGAGCACTGATAATTAACATACATATTTGACCAAGCTTGGTCAAATACGTATGCATGTATGTGTGCATGTATGCATGTGCGTATACATACGTGTACATGAATATGCATATATATATACACATATACGCATGTATGTATATATGTACGTATGAATGCATGCATGTATGTATGTATGTATGTATGTATGTATGTATGTATGTATGTATGTATGTATGTATGTATGTATGTGAGTATTTACGTATGTAAGTGTGTAGACGCGTCTGCGTGTGTGTATATGTGTATGTACATGTAAACGTATGTTTATGTACTGATATGTGTGTCTGTTCAAGTTGTATATATAACTGTTACTCTGTCGAAGTTTGTATATATACATATATGTTCAAAGAGACGAAAATATTTTGACACAAATTAAATTTAAATGTTGAAGTGTAACTAACGGTTTTTGTGTGTTCTTAAGCACATTTATCACTGATAAATGAGCTTTTGGGAACATAGAGGCCCACTCATGAAAAGCTTCTTGACCCAAACGTTAAGAACAAAGTGCAATAAAAAAAGTTGTACAAGTCTCAAAGCAGACTTGCAAAAAGAACTCAAGAGGCTTAAAGACACTTGGTGGAGAAATTTGTCAGGGTAAGTACTGGCAGCCTATGACAGGAAAGACATTAAAAGTTTCTATAGTTTATTGCGGCAAGCTTTTGGACCGCAAAATTCATCATCATATGTTCGCTTGAAGTCGAAAGATGGAAATGAGACTATTAAAAGTCCTCCTGGAATAATGAATAGGTGGAGAGAACACTTTGCAGATCTTTTTCACAGTCCGTCTATAGTGAACATGGATATCATAAACAACATGCAACAAAGAGAGATAGTGCAATACATGAACGATACACTTTTGGTTGAAGAAGTAAATCTGGCATTATGTAAACTGAGATCTGGTAAAGCACCTGGATTGGATGATATTCCAGTTGAAATTCTGAAAGTAGTGGGGGATCATATTTAATCTGAAATTCATAACCTGATAAGTCGAGTTTGAAATGAATATTTTGTGCCACAAGGATGGATAAATGACATTCTAATCTCTGTATGAATGGGTAAGGGCTCAAAAGCAGTATGTAGAGGGATAACTCTCCTGGCACATACCGGGAAGATACTTTTAAGGATCATGTTAGATCGTCCTGTCGAGAATGTGTGTCCATATGTGATTCCTGAAGAACAGTGTGGTTTCAAACCTGAGTGAAAAACAGTGGACATGATATTTTCTGTGACACAGGCTCAAGAGATATGTTTAGAGGAACAAATGCCACTATACCAGGTCTTCATAGATTTAACTAATGCATTTGACATGGTAAATAGGGAGGCACTGTGGATATTTTATGTAAACTTGGTTGCCCTACACATTTGTGAGCATTCTTAAGGAACTACACAGAAACATGAAAGCTCAGGTAGTCTTTAATGGTGAGATATCTCATGAATTTTCGGTGGACAACGGTGTTAAACAGGAAGATATTCTTGTCCCTACACTTTTCTCTATTCCTTTTGCTGCATTGTTTTGGAACGCTTTCAAGGATTGCAACAGAGGAATTGGAATCAGGTTTCAGATTTCAGATTTCGGACATCTGGACGTATTTTATTTTTGATTTGACTCGGTTCAATAGCAAAGTAAAGACTTTCAAAATACTTGTTAGAGAATTACTTTATGCTGATGATGCTGATTTGTTGGCACACTCATAGGGGAATATGCAACATTTAATGGGCAGATTTTCCGCTACGTGTGTACATTTCGAACTCACAATTAGTCTGTGGAAAACCAAAGTAATGTTTACTACCGTGCCAGGACAAAAATATTCTGAACCAAACATTTTTGTGAATGGAACGAGGTTACAAGTCATTGACACCTTTGTTTACCTAGGAAGCACACTGCCAAGAAATGGTAGTCTTGATGCAGAGATATACTATCAAATAGGGAAGGGAATTTTTGCATTTCGAAAGCTCGGAAAGTGAGTATGGGTGGATAGAGGTATTTCCCTGAAGACAAAAATCAGTGTCTGTATATCGTGTGTATTGTCTGCATTTCTTTATTCAAGTGAGACATGGACCACTTACAAGCGTAATATAAAAATGCTGGAGAGGTTTCATAAAAAGTGCCTGAGACGTATCTTAGGAGTCAAGTGGGAATGTTTCATACTAGATACATAGGTTCTGCGCATGGCAAGTTGCAGCTCAGTTGCACAACATGTTATCTTAGCTCAAATGGGATGGACTGAAAGGTTATTAGAATGAAAGACGAGCATTTGCCAAAGAGTCTTTTTTATGGT
>NW_021824486.1:10000-18565 GCF_006345805.1 Octopus sinensis | reverse complement strand
GGGCAATTTGAAGGGGCTTCAGGATGTTTAAAAAAATAAGTCATCGTGAAACTATATATATAGTTTCTTAATAACTTCGTTTTTTAAACATCCTGAACCCACCCCACCGGAACAGCACACGCGCACGCACGCATGCACACACACAAACGTATTTATATGTGTGTGTATGTGGTGTGTATCTGTGCATGCATCTATGGCTATCTATCTATCTTTCAATTTGTTGTGCCTGCCTCTTTATCTATCTATCTATCTATCTATCTATCTATCTATCTATCTATCTATCTATCTATCTATCTATCTATCTATCTATCTATCTATCTATTTATCTATCTCTGTATGTTTGTGTGTGTGTGTATTTGTGTGTATGCTTATGTGTACATAGGTCAAACACATCTCCATGCACCAAACCTCCATTCCATGTACTAAAATTCTGTTCACCAGGTATAGCTGAAATCAAAGCCATGGTACTAAGCACATACTCAAAGGGATGTTCATGAGATTCTTCCCAAGAACTACGTGCTTATCAAGCGTTCTTTTTACCAAAACACCCATACATTTTTCACACGGTTCAGCATTTCGCCTTGTCCATTCTGGGACACCACCAGACATACATCATAGATTTGTGGGACATGCATTTGCATGTAGGGGTGGTAGTTGATTCCTAGGTTTGCTGAAGCGTCGGATAAAAGCGTCACGATATTTATTCGCGCTTTCAGAGCTATGAGTTCAAAAATCCTCTGAAATACATATGAAAATGTATATGAAAACGTTTATGAATTTGTGTTGCAAGATTCTTTATGTGAAACCTTGTGTTGAAACAGATATTGTTATATTTCGGGATCATAGAAGAACAGGATGAATTAAGCAGAGCAGAGGCATACACGAGGACAGAAAGTGTCGTTGAAGAGGTCACAGATGTGTGGCGCAAGATTTCCGGACAATGGATATGAGTTGAAATAAGAAAAGTAATAAACGAGTGAAGAAAAAATATATATAGTGCGAGTGTTTATTTGGCAAAAAAAAAAACCATCCTGAAGTATAACAAAATATATGAAATTTTTCCAGGAAAAGGCTGACTGATTCGAAGTTTCGGCTTTCTAACGATCATCAGACAATCTGAGTGAGTACATGTAACTTGATACTTCGAAGTCACTGTCAAACATCTCTTGTAAAAATCGATAAATATGATACTTTATTAAAAAGTATGATGATCCCTATTAAAAAATACACACTAACATGCTTTTACATATAAATTTACACAAGACGAAATATACGCGCGCGCACGCATGTATTGGTGTGTGTACGCGAGGGATACGGGTTGGGGTATGAACGGACTGAAATTCTGAAAACTGTGTAAGATTCTACATAAAGCAGACTGTCTCTTGGAATAATGATTTATGTAATACATCTCTTAGTGTTTGTGATAACCACAGACAACGGGAAAATACAATAAACTGAACTTCAAACACTGTTACACACGCACACACTCTCATACACACACACACACACGCACACACACACACATACACACACACACACACACACAACACACACACACACATGCCAGTGAAACATAACTTTTACTTGAATATGTATATTTTAATTTGAGTTTTCTTTTTACCGTCTTCTACATTATATCATATATTGTATTATGCACGTTTTAACGTAGTCACAATAATATATTCAAAGCCATGGGGAACTCAAGTAGTTTTTGCATGTAAATATTCTCTTATTGAATTTGATATACACATGCATGTTTGAATAGATACCTGTATGTATATATGCATATACGCATTTAGGTAGACACGTGTATAAGTATTATTTATATTATGTTATAACAGAAAGATACAGAGAGAAAACTATTGAAAAAGAGTGAATATATGTGTTTTAAAGAGTGTAATAAATTAGTTACGCATCCATTACTGCACAGTTTCGCCATTGTGAATTGATTTTATTGTATAGATTTGAATATTTATGTGTATGTGTCGTTATTCTTTAAAATGGCTCAATATTGGGAAGTAAGTTGTTGATTTATACATGTACCTGTGTTTTTGTGTGTGAGAAAGTGCTGCACATTTGCATGCAATAACGTATCGATGCACAATTTCTCTCTCCCTCTCTGGCCCTCTCCCTTTGGCTCTCTCTCTCTGTCTCACTCACTCTCTTTCTCTCTCTCATATACGTATATTATATATATGTATACGTGCGTATATATTAATGTGTACGTGTGAGTATAAATATTTCCAAATTCACATACCAGACGTTCATTGACACACGTGGTACATAATGAATATTAATACATACAAATATATATTCAGGTGTTCGCTTATAATCATACACGCAATATAAATAATTATTTATATATACGTAGACAAATATTAATTAGATGAAAATATTATCACTAGAGAATGACGATGGAAAGCAAAAAAAAAAATTATTTCATTAACATTGTATTTACCTGTACCTGTTTCTCTCAACCACTGTGCTCGTGTGTGCATGCATATACATGTATATGTATTCAAAATATATATGATTATATGTGTCGTATATATATATATATATATATATATATATATATATATATATATATATATATATATATATATATATATATGAATATATATGTATGTATATGTATATATATATATATATATACACACAAACACACATATATATACATATATATATACATACGTACGTATATATATGCACACATATAGATATAATCATATATATATATATATATATATATATATATACATACACATAGTAAATGCATGTATATATATATACATATATATATATATATACATATATATACATATATTTATATATATATTGCTTGTTAGCTAGGTAGATAGATAGTGTTAGACAAGCAGGCTATATTTATATTTATGTATGTATGCATGCGAGTATGTGTGTATATATGTGTGCGTAACGGGATGTTACATCATACCTGCGTAATTCGCTCCTCAGGTGTATAAACAACTCATAATCGTGTTGCGTTGAGCGAAAGAAGACGGTCAAGAGTTGTCTATACCCCAGGAGCGTGAGTTAAGCATATATGACATCACACCACGAGAAGATGCATAGTGTTTCTTGAAGACTGTAGTTTTGTTTTATAGTACAGTATACTCCGCCAAATTTACATTGAGTGCTCTCGTCCTTATACATGACAATCACAAATATATGCCATGTACACAAATACGCACATACACACACACAGACGTGTGTGTGTGTTTGAATAGAAAAGAATGCTTTACGAAATTTATCATACTTAAAAGACAAACCTCACTTTTTTCATGAGATTACGTAACCGGTTTCAATTGATTAAAAAGGCGATTTTGTCATACTGAAAGAAATTGAAATTTATTAAGCTCTCATGATATCAGTCTCGAGGTTTATAAAAATCACACTGTGCTGTTGGAAACGCATTTCATTCTCAAGTTGTTAAAGTCCTCGATGCAATTCCATTGCTTTCTTTTTTTTTTTTTTCTTCTTTACTTTTATTAAATACAAATTTACTCAGGAGCCAGACAGAGGAAATGAAACCACAGATGGTAAAATGAGAAACGAACACACAATCTAGATGTGTCGAAACAATTGTCGTAATTAATATATATATAAGTCTCTCTAAAGGAGATTACGGCAGCGTACTGGAAATTAATAGTCATCGCCATACTAATATGGCAGTCTTATAAATATAAGACTAAAGCTGTCGCTGATTAGCTCCAAGAGACCACCGCCTCAAGCTAGCTATTTGACACACAACCTGCGTCCATTATAGTACATTTATAATGGACGCAGGTTGTGTGTCAAATAGCTAGCTTGAGGCGGTGGTCTCTTGGAGCTAATCAGCGATAGCTTTAGTCTTATATTTATAAGACTGCCATATTAGTATGGCGATAACTATTAATTTCCAGTAACGCTGCCGTAATCTCCTTTAGAGAGACTAGTAATTTTAATATTTCTATAAATATATATATATATATATATATATATATATATATGCATATATATATATAATATGTATATATATATATATGCATATATATGTATATGTATATATATACATATACATATATACATATATACATACATACATATATTATATATATATATGTATTAATGTTTGTTTTTATGTTATAATAAAACTATTTTACATTAAATAGGATTACTCAATACATTTGATAGAGTGCAAATTCATTATTCTTTAACAAAAATAGTATTAACAGTGACTTCGAAGTTTCGGCGAGCTAAGCCATCATTGGACTGTACTGCAACTGATGATGGCGTAGTTGGCCCCATCACATGGTAAACTGTACATGTAAGCATACTTGCATTTGCCTACAATACCATATATGTATGTATGTATGTATGTATGTATGTATGTATGTATGTATGTATGTATGTATGTATGTATGTATCAGTGGGTACGCTAATGAGAGTTAGCACACCACACACACACACACACACAAATATTTTTTCATTTACTCTTTTACAATACTGTTCAAAAGTCACGCGCTCTTGGAGTTAAGTATTTATAAGAGAATTCCTGCATTTATTCACCAATGGAATAATGTAACTAAATAACAACAAGGTACTATAAACACATTGCAATATCCATTCGTTCTATTCCCCAGAAACTGTCAACTTCCGAAAAAGTGTAGTCACACCCTATATATATATATATAATGTATGTATGAGTGCATATATGTATATCTGTCGATATATATATGCGTGTATATAGCTAAGTGTATGTACATAGACATGTGTGCGTAACAAACACGACATCGGTGTTACATGTTACGTCATGATCGGCGTGTCTTATCAATACAAACAAGAATTTTTACTCTACTAGAATATTCTTACTGTACAGATTGAATTTCTCCAATGTTCCTGAATCAAATTAAACAAAATCAAAATGATTATAAACGTGTTGGAGCATTCATGTATGATTGGTGACATACACCGTATTGCGCGTGATCACCGTTTTGTGGTCCCGTCTTATTTATCCCTAATGGTTGAGGTCTGCAGGAAAGGGACATGTCTATAGTCTTGTCGTGCCTTCTGAGACCGATAGCATTGACAAGGTTGATGGTGGTTTTGAAACAAGTGGATGGTGGAGGAAGTGGAACTGCGATGAAGCAGTAAGTGTGACCGTGGGAATTGGTCAGAATATGACTGACAAGAGTAAGAAGAAGAGGAGGAGGAAGAAGAAGAGGAAGAAGAAGAGAAGGGGAGGTTAAGGAAGAAGAAGAGGAGGAGGATAAGGATAAGGAGGAGGAAAAGGAGAAAGGAAGTCAATCGGTGGAGCCTGAGTGTCCGTGATACCTGGATGAGACCATTGGGCGCAGCTGTTTGGACACTGAAGATTTGGCACGGCTGAGGGGATACAGTGGATTTTGAGCTAGGGCTAAGAATACACACTCACACACACACACGCGCTCACACACACACACACACATGCATGCGTGTAAACACGCATGAACGCACAGAATATATGCATAGAAAGTGTGGATGTGTACGAGAGAGAGGTTACAATTTATTAATTGAATATTAATGACTTAAGCTCGTTTCATCTTGTATAAATAAAAGAGAAATATACTTACGCACGAGAGGGAGAGAAGTGGGAACGGAGAGAGGGGGAGAGGGCAAGATGGGTGGGGAGAGAAAAGATAGAGAACAAAAGAAATATTTGAACGTCTGATGTTGAATAAAGAAGCGTCGAATCAACGATGCCAAAGAGCGGAGCCAAAACGGCTAAATCAAGATACCTCATAGCCAGGTGAAAAGCTGTCTTCGAGTAGATGGGGATAAATAACATATCGCTACACATATGTTGCTAATGGATGTTTCAGGGGCGGGGTCGGAGTGAATCCGTTACAATTCCCGCTTCTCTCTTCTACTACTACTATTTTACCATAAATCAAAAGTTTTCTTTCTATATCGGGTATGTCCGGAATATGTCCTGAAAATGAATTCTCTTTCGTTCATCGTTATGTAGCTTTATAACTGCATTTGTGCATATGTATGTACCCCAGGCATGAGCGAAGTGTATACAATGTATATACAACTGCAATTCAGATTCGATGATGTAACAGAAGCAAATTATGAAACAGCTGTAATCATAAGGAATTGCTTAAGAAATTTCATCGACATTATTTTGAAACCACTATGTACCTACATAGCCATCTTCATTCGGTTTGACATAGATTTCCTGTCCCATCTTCCCAAAACAACCGAAACAAACTCAGTCCTACTGAGCCTTGATGTAGTAAGCCTTTACACCAATATCCCATATGATTTAAGAATAAAGGCGATTAAATACTGGGTAGATAAACATAGAGAAGCAATTCCCAACAGATTCACAGTGACATTTATATTAGACTCAGTCAAACTTATTCTTGAAAACAACACTTTCTTCTTCAATGGAAAGAACTATATCCAAATTAAAGGCATGGCCATGGGAACGAGGTTTGCTCCCGTTTACGCGAACTCGGTGATGGGATACTTAGAACAAAAACTCCACCAGGAAATAGAGGAGAGATGCAGCACTGAATTTAGGACGTATATTGAAAAGGCATGGAAGAGATACCTCGACGATTGCTTCATAATCCGAACAAAATCTCAAAACACTGTGAAAGAATTCAAATTCCTCTTGAACAACCTACACCCATCCATCCAATTTACAAATGAGATGAGCAGTACCAAATTACCATTCCTAGATATAATGGTGATTAAAAAGAACACCACCATTACCACATATATATATTATAAACAGATACAGATTAATACCTGGATTTTAAATCGTGCCATCCACCGCATACAAAACGTAACATCCCATACTTCTTGGCCAGAAGAATCTGTACTATTGCAGAAGATTTGAAGATCAGGAATCAGCGCCTGGTGGAACTGAAAGAATTTCTGCTGAAACAAAAATACCTGTCACTACTTATAGAAAATGGTATTCAGCAGGCTATGAAAATAACCACTCCACAACTGAGGACAACGCAAAGAAGAGAAAAAAAAGAACAAGTCAGAGAAGAGAAAAAAACGTCACCCTAAACATAAGAAATTGATCATCATTTTTTACCCAAATCATGCAAAATTCTTGGAGGTTTCATGCCGCCTGCTCAAGCTTTTGCCAAACTTGGTGTGCTGACTCAATGCAATACAGAAGTAGTATATCTGAAATTTCAGCTTTCTAGTTGAAGTAGTTTCGGAGTTATGGGCTTTTTAATCTATAATCACTAAGTGGCACTAGATTCACACTTCAGTATTTCCGCTGCCTAAATCCTTGTAAATGCAAGAGAGATGTGGAATAAAAGTGCATTTATACATTTTTAAGATTACTGAATTGAGGTTCCATATCCAGTCTGTCCCTTGCTTTCAATTTAATGATAATATAACCCTCTATCCTCACTGCAGAGCCATTCACTGTTTTCCTTTGTGATGTCAAAAATTCCTTTCAATAAATCGTATTTTCCTCGTTTTACAAATGTATCGTAGGTATTCAGCACTTTTCAGCTTTTGCTTGTACATTTTGAATCGATAAATTTGGGAAATTTAATTTCTTTTGTCATAAAAAAAAGTTACTTTTTTCGAAATTTTTCCTTTGTTCTTTTTTTCCTTCCTTTGATGGCACCATCAAGGAACAGGTACCGACCGACAATTTAAAGTTTCATTGGTATCCTGAAGTTGTTTTCCAAAGAATACTCTTCTAGATGAACAGGTCTTCTTTTCCTATGTGAGTCTTGAAATTTCACGAGTTTCTTCATCCAGATTTGTTTTGTTTCTTTGAGTGACACAAACACTTCTCTTATGAAACATTATTTTAGATACTCTAGTTGGATAGGCCTACTGTTTTCATAAAGAGTTAACATAGTCAGAGATTTTAGCGTCACAGAAATAAAAAGGAGAGAAAAAGGATATTTCCTGAAGTAGGGCCTAAGTGGTAGCAAATTAAAAATTCTACAACTCCTAAACTACTTAAACTTGAAAGCTGAAATTTCTGCATTGCATTAAGTCAGCACACCAAGTTTGGTAAAACTTAAGTAGGCATTATAAACCCGCCCCCTAGAATTTTGCATGATTTGTGTCAAAAGTGGTGTTAGATTTCTTCAGTTGGGGGTGACATTTTTTTAAAAACCTTAGAATAAAGGTCATTTTTCCTACTTGTATAAAATTCTTCGTCGACTTTTAATTCAGTAAATTGTTTACTTTCCTCAAAAATCAAAAAGTCATAACCGTAATATGTATATATATATATATAATACAAAATGGGACAACAAAACATCCAGATAGACGATACAAAAAAACGCGGACAGACCATTCGAAGCCTTTTATCTTCAGTCAAGACCGGATCATCCTCGCAATTTATATATATATATATATATAATAGTGTAATAAATAAAATATATGCATACATACATATATGTACGTACCTATATCTACATGTATATATACATGCATATATAAATATATATACGTGAGTACAGGACACCACAAATAGACGTAGAACTCAACGAGAAACGAAAACGTAAAAACAAACGTGGAAACGGA
>NW_021824486.1:2500-5000 GCF_006345805.1 Octopus sinensis | reverse complement strand
ATGAACTGGGTCAGACGAGGCTGATGAAAAACAATGGCGTCTATAAACATACAACCGACGAGATGAGGGTAATGTTAACTTTCCTAACTACCACCATCGCCACCACCACCACCACCACCACCACCGTTACTACATCTTTGTATTCATCATCATCATCATCATCATCATCATCATCATCACCACCACCAACACCACCACCAACACCACCACCACCACCAACACCACTACCACCACCACCACTACCACCATCATCATTATCATCATTATTGCATTGCCACATACAATACAACCGGCAACGCCATCTGTAATATACCAATACTAGAGAACCGAGCTTACCATCAGCCATTCCACTAACACTTCAACCATTACCATTAGTGGTATACAAGAACACCGCCGCCGTTTCCACCACTGTCGGTGTATCTATCTTTCTTTTTTCACTTACTTATTTCAGTCATTGGAGTGTGGCCATGCTGGAGTACTGTCTTGAGCTTTTTAGTCGAACAAATCGACTCTAGTACTGATCTTTTTTTTTTTTGTTGTTAATCCCGGTAATTATTTTATCGTTTCCTTTAGCCGAATCGTTAATTCATGGGGACGTAACGAAGTCAACACTAGTTGTGAAGCGGCGTAGGGGGACACACACGTGAGTTTATTATCAACAACAAATCGAGCATTAACCCTTACAGCTGTTTCAGTTATACACAGTGAAGTAATTAAATATCAGGTTCATATTTCTGAGCACAATCTCTTTAGAGGGAAAAAAGCATACCGTATGTTTGTTTATGGGTTCATTACAGCAGGCTAATATCTATATATATAAAACTCTAGTTGTGTGAGTGTCTGTCCCCTTCGATTTAGATTCCTAACTCCTCCCACATTTTGCGGTGCAGTTTAACCAAATTCGGGTATCTTATAGTCGTGATTAATATCGAGCCCGTCTGGCTATTAGCGCGCGTCAACGATGAGTCTACGATTTTAAAAATAATTTAACATCATTTTTTATTCCATTTTAATGCATAATTTTTCGTGTGTCGATGGCGGCGGAGTTGGCGTCCACGCTCAAACACCTGCACCTGTGTTTGCTTCTCCCCCTTCTTCCCTCCCTCGTGAAGCTGTGGGGAAGGGAGTGTAAAGAAATCAAGTCGTAATGCGTTGTCAAGGAGACCAGCGTTCTTTTAGACAACGACTTTTTGGCTTGAAGACACCAAACAGAAATGGCTAAGAAAGCCCGAATTGGCATCTATAAGGGAAGTAACTCTCTAAAAATGCTTATATAGTTATTTCCCTTACAAACCCGAGCAACGCCGGGCGATACTGCTAGTATATGTATATATTAACGAATAGCTTCCACACAAATCCGTGAACCAAATCTATTCAGAAAATATTGGTCAGCACTGGGCTATAAGAAAAACCACTTACCCAATGTGCCACGCATTGGGCCTGATCCCAAAGCCACGTCTTTGCAAAACGAGCTTATTAACCATACAGCTATGTTTGCGAATGTTTTCTACACAGGTAAGCTTACAGAACTACAAGGTGTAATGGGTGTGCAGTATTTAGCAGTCTATATGATACAGAAAAAGAAACATACCATTCAAATACCATCATACCACAGCATTTGGATGGTGTATTTTATTTTTCTGATAGCATCTTCACAGCCATCCATCTTCATTAATGAGAGCACTAACACTAATGCCATCACTCCACCCACCACACCACCACCACCACCACCACCACCACCATCGCCACCGTCGCCACCACCAACTCCAAACTAACACTACCGCTAACGTCGCCGCCACCAACTCCAAACAAACACTACCACCACCACCACCACCAAGAACAACGACGCCACAACCAAACCACCACCAACAACAACAACAACAATCCCACCACAAACACCATCACGAACACCACCATCATCATCAATCCAACAATACCGCCACCACCACAACCACCAACACCACCGCCGCAGCCGCTATCACCACCACCACCACCACCGGCGGTGAGAGGGATCGAGAGATAGATATATGGTGAGATGATAGATAAATAGATACTCACTTATATGTATGCGCGTGTATGTATGTATGTATGTGTATGTATGTATGTATGTATGTATGTATGTATGTATGTATGTGCGCTAGTATATACAAGGGAGTGCCGAAAAGTTTCCAGCTTTCGGTAAAAGAAAATACAGGAGGATCTGTTAATTGAGTTTATTCAACATATTCCTCTCTCAAATTCACATACTTATTGCAGTGACCCTTCAGTTTTTCTAAGCCCTTTAAAAGAACTCGAAAGGTTGAGCCTCCAACCAGGCCTTTCGCGAGAATCTTAAAACCAGGAACTTTTCGGCACCCACTGGTTATGTATGTATGTATATATGTATATATGTATGTATGTATGTCACCGTTCAGTTTTATTTCAAGATTTCTCGCTAATAAAGAAAGAGCCGGTTTCTAGCCTAGATCCATGGTTCCTTCATTGGAATTTCAATATCAAC
>NW_021824485.1:12500-18208 GCF_006345805.1 Octopus sinensis | reverse complement strand
TTTATCTATATTTCTGCTATGTAGGAAATATGATTTAAGTATATTTGCCAGCATCAAGTATCAATATAAATATTAAATAGATTTAAAGTATATTTTCAAGTATCAATACTTCAGGGACAGATAATATTTTCTCCTTTTAGTATTCTAAAATTCTCTTTATACGTGAAGTAGTTGCTTGTTTCCGTGCGAAGTATATGCTTTCAGCACACTGGTGGATGTGTGTATCTATATGTATATGTATTCATGTATGTATATATGCATGTATGTATGTGTGTGCATATATATGTATATATATATATATATGTATGTAGATATGTAAATATATATATGAATACATACATACAGATATGCATATATATGTAATATGTATTATATAATATAGTATTATTATATATCTAGTATATATATATAATATAATATATATATATATTATGTATATATGTATATATATATGTATATATATTAAATATATATATAAACTATATATATATATATATATATATATATATAATATATATATATAATATATATATATAATAGATATATATATATATATAAATTTATATATATATACATAGTACATACACATTCAATATTATTTTTGTGTGTGTGGTGTGTTTGCGCGTGTGCGTGCTTTGAGCAAGCTATCTGCAGCCTCTGGCTACCAAATTACATTCACAACTAATATATTAATCAAATCAGCATGAAGTTACTTTTGAAGACTTGAAGACATTTGCCCAGTGCGCCGCTAGTGGTATGAAAGGTACTTCCAAACCACTCAGCTTTTCCACAAAGACATATACAAGCACAAAATCATATTTACATACACATGTACATTCATGCATGCATCCACCCATCCACACACAACACATGTATATATATATATATATATATATATATATAATATATATATATATATATATATATATATATATAATATATATATATATATATATATTATATATATATATATATGTATATATATATATATGTATATATATATATATAGTATATATGTATATATATATGTTCCTTCTGGAAAATTATCTTAAGAATGTATAATATATTTGTTGTAATCTTTTGTGCCCATTATTTCAATGAGCTTGTTAAACTTTTTTTATATTCTCAACATGCTATTGTCACCAAAGAATGTATATTTATATGGATTGTAGTACTCTGTGTCAACCAATATTCTATGCATGTTTGAATATACAGATACAATACCAATACCATTATCAATTCCTCTGGAAAAACTATCTTAAGCATGTCTTGAGAATGATTATTTATGTAGTAATCTTTTGTGCCCAATATTTTAAGGAACTTGTTGAACTTTTTTATGTCCTTAACATGTCCCTGTTACCAAAGACTGTATATATATGTAATGTAGCAATTTGTAACAACCAATAATTACGCAACCAAACTTCTACATGTTACTTTGACAATCTTTTTCCAAAGAGTGAAACCGGTAAAGTAAGATAAACATCTTTTAAAATTGCATTTCAAACCTTCTTTCATATATATTTCCACTCGTGCGGTACCCTACAACTCCACTTTGATATATATATATATATATATATATATATATAATATATATATTTGTAAAAAGTGAAGTTCGAAAATGCTGCTATATTATACAATTTTTAATTTTTATATATACATTATAACATGTTTCAGTTCCTGAAATGAACCTTATCAAAAAAAGTTATATATAAAAAAAGACAGCTCATGCCGTCAAACACAAGAAATTCATTTATAATACACAACGGAGTCAGACATCTTAGAGTTCATGTATAGTTGATATATAGTTTGAAGTAAGTTCATTCATGCTATATGTTCAAAGTGTTCGATGCAGTGGCCCACGGTGGCGATACGTATTCAATACAAAGTGGTGGAAAGCAGTCAATACAGAAGATTGATGTTTCCGAAAGAGCGAGGAATTCATTTTTACCTTAAGCAATTGTGATGACCCATGGTGGGTGTTCGCTGGGTATATATATACACATATGTATGTATGTATGTATGTATGTATGTATGTATGTATGTATGTATGTATGTATGTATGTCATTATTCAGTTGTTGGAAATTTCGTGTACATCACTCTGGTTACTTCAGAAGGATCTGCACATAAACAACTGTCATTTTTCTGACAGTCTTTTCATCCTTGTCAAAGTTTTTTTCTTCAGAGAAAAGCCGAAGCATGCCTTGTTCATAAGGGGTTTTCACTTTGTTAAGTAAGCATTTTGAACGGATGAGACGGGTTTCCTGCGTCTTTGCAGACATGAATTGGCCTTTCCTCATTACACTGGACTTGTATGAAATGTCACGATGTACCACAGTTCTGATAGTCCACTCTGACACCCAAAGTTCTTTAGCAATGGACCTCATTGATCTTCTGGCGTTTCCAGCGATAATGTTTTGAACATGTATAAATTCCGGTGTCCTTTTAGTGTCTGGGCGCCGCGAAGGTCTTTCCTCTTTGATACAGGTGAAACATTACCATCACATGACTCCAATTCCAACAGAACTTTGTGTACAAAAGATCTTGCAACATTTTTTAAATGTTGCTAATTTCCAAATCACTGTGGTTTGCATGTAGCGGAACTGTGACTGCATGGCTTTTCATTTCTTTAGTAAGCACGATATCTCGGAAGGGTAGGGTTATCTGAAAAACAAATGCTACATTAAATGTCCTCAAATATCTCTCGCACCCTGATATATATATATTATATATATATATATATATATATATATATATATATATATATATAATATATATATTATATATTCTATTATATATATATATATAATATATATATATATATATATATATTTATATATTATTATATATATATATACTATATATATTATATATATATATATATATATGTATATATATATAAAATATATATATATCATATAATATATATATATATATATATATAATATATATATATATTATATATATATATATATATATATATATATTATGTATATACACATACATATATGTTGTGGAGGCGCAATGGCCCAGTGGTTAGGGCAGCGAACTCGCAGTCGTAGGATCATGGTTTCGATTCCCAGACCGGGCGTTGTGAGTGTTTATTGAGCGGAAACACCTAAAAGCTCCACGAGGCTCCGGCAGGGGGTAGTGATCCCTGCTGTACTCTTTCACCACTCTTTCTCCCACTCTTTTTTCTGTTGGCCTGCTCGCTTAGCCAGCGGGGTGGTGTCATTCGAAGGCTAAAACAATGCGAACGCATTGTGACCAGCGATGTGTAACTACATCTGATGGACTGGTCGGTCACGTGGTCACATATATGTTAGAATCTGATTTCAGATCAATAGTTCGTAATTTTTATAGTTTTTTTAGATTTTAGTTTCTGTAATTTGTAAAGTTATGTTTTGGATTTAAGTATAAATTTTCAATTTCGATGTTGAATTTTAGGTGTAATTCTTGGAATCTTTGTCTCATAGCACTGAATGGATACGAAGCTTCAAATACAAGTTTAAATATCTGCACTAAACTACTGTTCTTATAACCTTACCTACATCGGCATTCCACCCCTTCTCTACTGAAACGTTAACGTTTGACCTCTAACCCCCATACAATTCTGACATATCTAAATCTCTCTCCCTCTCTTTTTACTCTTTTACATGTTTCAGTCATTTGACTGCGGCCATGCTGGAGCACCGCCTTTAGTCGATCAAATCGACCCCGGGACTTATTCTTTGTAAGCCCAGTACTTATTCTATCGGTCTCTTTTGCCGAACCGCTAAGTGACGGGGACGTAAACAAACCAGCATCGGTTGTCAAGCAATGCTTGGGGTACAAACACAGACACACAAACACATACATATACATACATATATACGACAGGCTTCTTTCAGTTTCCGTCTACCAAATCCACTCACAAGTCATTGGTCAGCCCGGGGCTATAGCAGAAGACACTTGCCCAAGGTGCCACGCAGTGGGATTGAACCCGGAACCATGTGGTTGGTTAGCAAGCTACTTACCACACAGCCACTCCTGCGCCTCCACACAGCCACTCCTGCGCCTATATCGTTAACTTTGCTTTTATTAATTTTTTTATTTTTATCTTATCCTTAATCTGTTACCTCCATCTTATTTAATTCTTTCCTCTTTCTCCTCTCTCCCGTACACGCTCACTCACAAAGCTCATTTAGGATATATCTGTCATTACATTTTATTTTCTTTTCTTATTATTCTTCTTATTTATATTTTATTTTATTGTTATTTTCCCCTTTTACCACTATCTTATTTTCTAATCCTTTCCCCTATTTCTCTTTCTCTCTTTCCCCCTTTCTCTCTCCCTCTCTCTCATACACCCACTCACAAAACTCATTTCTGTTCATTATATTTTCCTGCTCTATATTCACAATGAGTACGTCATTCAGAAGACTGCAAATAATGGCCTGGATTTACCTCGGATTTTAACCAAAAATCTGTACCTCTATGGAATTCAATTCAATTCAATTCAATTTTTATTGGCTCAAAAATCAAAAGCAAGGCCATATAGGGGGACAAGGAGTTATGTACAGCGAGGGTGGTCATACAAAGAGTTCAGGCCATTTCTGATCAAGAGAGACTTTGAACCGAGCGGTCGTCGGCATCTTCACTATCTCGTCAGGCAGCTTATTCCACGGATCTGCAACCTTCGATTGAGATGAAATCGTCGTAGATAAAGTGACCCCGCAGCCCACGCTCTGGAGCAGGAATGAAGAACAGCTCTTTCGAGAGGTTACACTTTCCGCTTATGATGTTGTGAGCGAGAATGAGATCACCACGGCGTCGTCGTTTTTCGAGAGAATAAAGGTCGAGCGCCTTCAGCCTTTCTTCATAAGACAAATGCTTGAGGCCAAGAACCATGCGGGTAGCCAGCTTCTGGACTCTTTCGAGATGATGTATGTCTTTGAGGAGATAAGGAGAAGAGGCTTGAATCCCGTACTCCAACATGGGTCTCACCAGCGTGACATAGAGCGGTAGGAATATGGCTGCTGTGAGCATTCCGAATGACCGTCGAATCAAAACCAGAACTCCGCGTGCTTTGTTGGCAGCATGGACGCACTGGGCCGAAGGCGAAAAGGAAGAATACACCAAGATACCCAGGTCCTTTACTTGGTCGGTCTTCTCCAGCAGTACCGACCAACCTCCATATCGTCTGGAAAAAGATGAGTTGTGAACATTATTCTTCTGACTATATTCTTCTAAGATATTCTATTTTGCTACTTTATTCTTCCATTTTATTCCTTATACACAGTGAATTATATTCCTTGTAAAATGTAAATTTTCCCCGTCTAAAATATTCATTCCTTGTCTCTGATGACGGAATGCCCAGTGCACGGACATGCTGACTAACCAACCACTTGGCTTATCCCAGAAACAGCTGTAAGACTTCAAATTCATCTTACCCTGATTAAATTATTGTAAATCAGTTGAAGATACTCGTTTTGCCTTGGTTTGATTTTCCCCCCTAATATAATATCAAATACATACATACATACATACATACATACATATATGTATATATATATAATTATATATACATACATGGTGGCTGACCCTCGTTATTGAGTATGGCCATTGCCCGAAGCTTAATCAATGTTGTTATCGTGCAATGCCTGTGCAAGAAGATTTTTTTAAAGTGAGGAAAGGCTGTGCACTGAGTCAATCCCACTCACTAAGCAAC
>NW_021824485.1:0-7500 GCF_006345805.1 Octopus sinensis | reverse complement strand
CGGGTATTCAATCCGATTATTTCTATGTCCCCGCGCATGATACAGCCTTAAGACATTTATTGGATGGCCGTTGACTCTCAAGAGTTCCTCCGCCCTTTGACGGGTTTTGTTTTTCGTCCCGCAAGGTGCCCAATAAACACCCTCCTCACCAAGCGAGCTTGGTGGGGTTGCCGGTTTAGTCGCCGACGACCCGACCATGCAACAGGTAGTACTGGGTTACATGTTACCAGTAGCACTCGAAAGTGACCTGACATAATATGCATGCATACGCACGTACATACATACATACATACATACATACATACATACATACATACATACATGCACACTGCTCACACGTATGTACGCTAAAATAAGCTTAATCGCGGATATACGTAGATATATGAACAAATGCTAATATAACTAGAATGACGCATACGTATTTCAAGACAGTGAAACGGCCGCTTTTATACATCGACATAGATTTAATCTCCCAGTTTCACACAGTTTCCCAGTTGCAAATGTAAGCACATATACACGCATACAACTAAACACGCTTTGTATATATATATATATATATATATACACGCACGTATATATATATATATATATATATATATATATATATATATATATATATATAGATCTAGTTAATCTATCTATCTATCTATCTATCTATCTATCTATCTATCTATCTATCTATCTATCTATCTATCTATATATCTATCTATCTATCTATCTTTACATTCAGACATGTGTTTATATTCATACGCATATGGCTGGATATGTATACATCTATAAATGCTTATGTATAGTACATATACAAAGTATATGCATGTATAAATATAAATTTAGTATGTATATACATGTATAATTAACTATATATAGGTATACGTACATATTCCTACACTATAATATATATATTATATATATAATATATATACATATATATATATATATATATATATATATATGCATATATATATATGCATATATATAATATATGCATGTATATATATGCATATATATATATTTATATGTTGTATGTAATATGTATACCTACATTATATATACACATATAAACTATATTATATATATATATATATATATATATAATATATATATATATACATATATATATATATATATATATATATATGCATATATATATATGCATATATATATTAGCATGTATATATATGCATATATATATAATTTATATATGTGTATGTATATATGTATATACCTACATTATATATACACATATAACCTATATATATATATATATATATATATATATATATATATATATATATATATATATTTACGCACACATTCTTTACAGACAGCTACATACACATACATATACAGCCATAGAGGAAACACATATTGCATATAAAATCTACACAGATTGGTGTTTAATCTAGTGTGAAGGAAGAAATTTGTAATATCAGCGGCTGGCGGTCTGTAAACATTTTTTGGTGAAAGCAGAACAAAGTGCGGAATTCTGGGATGATTAGGTCGCAATGGAAAGTCTATGATGCGTGCAACAACTCGGTCATGCTTCTAGCTTTTCTCGTAGATTGCTGCGGCTGTTTGGTAGCAACAACAACAACAACAACAACATCGACACCTATAACATCAGCTACAACAACAACAACAACAGCAGCAGCAACAACAACAGCAACAACAGAAACTACAACAAGATTAGTTGCAACAATAGCAACAAGAAAATAAAAACAGAAAACAAAAATATTAAGCAAAAATATCAACTAATTATAAACGGCAATAGCAACAGTGGCAGACAACAACAACAACAACTGCAACAAAAATAACAGCAATAATAATAATAATAATAGTAATAATAGTAATAATAATAATGATAATAATAATAGTAATAGTAATAATAATAATAATAATAATAATAGTAATAATAATAATAAGAACAATAATAATAATGATAATAATGATAATAATAATAGTAATAATAATAATAATAATAATAATGATAATAATAATGATAATAATAATAATAATAATGGTAACTATATTAATAATAATAATAATCATGATAATAATGATAATGATAATAATAATAATAATAGTAATGATAGTAATAATATTAATAATAATCATAATAATAATAATAATAATGATAATGATAATAATAATAATAATAATAATAATAATGATAATGATAATGATAATGATAATAATAATAATAATAATAATAATAATAATAATAATAATAATAATGATAACTATATTAATAATACTAATCATGATAATAAAGATAATATAAACAACAACAAAATAACAGCAACAACAACAACAACAATAATGATAATAATAATAATGATCTTAATGATAATAATACTGCAACATCAGTAGCCGCAGCTGCAGCATGGGTAGTGGCAGCAGCAGAAGCAATGACAACAGTGGCAGTAAGCAAGGGTAGGCAACAACAACAACAACAATGGCAATAAAAGTGCCAATAGCAGTAACAACAACATCGGCAACAGTAATAGAAACGATAACAGCAGCCGCAGCAACCACAATGACAAATATAGCAAGGAAAACACCAAGAATAACAACAACAAGAACAAGGATGATAACGGCAGCAGTAGCAGTAGCAGCAGTAGCAGCGACAAGAACAACATCAACAGCAGCAAGAACAAGAACAAGAGACCAATGACAATACCAACAGCAATAGCAATGTTAACAGCGGCAGAGGCAGCAGCAACGAATATAGGAATAAAAACCTTTACAGCAACAACAGCATCAGCAGCAACAACAATAGGAAATATAAGGAGGAAAAATACAAAGAGTAATAACATCGACAGTAGCCACAGCAGCAACAACAACAACAACAACAACTGCAACAGCAGCAGCAGCAGCAATTAAGGCGGCGAAGTGGCAGAGTTCTTGCGACATCGGGCGAAATACATTGCAGTGTTCTGGCGTTTTTAGTTCTGAGTTTAAATCTTGTCCACGTCACCGCCTTTCATCATTGTATAGTAGTTTAATAACTTATCCGACTAAAGCGGCAGATGTATACTGTTGGAAACTTTGGAAGCCTATGCCCTTTAGCATTCAGAATACTCTGTCAAATGTATTGCTTATTCATTCACATGGTTCTAAGTGGCTGTGTGGTAAGTAGCTTGCTTACCAACCACATGGTTCCGGGTTCAGTCCCACTGCGTGGCATCTTGGGCAAGTGTCTTCTACTATAGCCTCGGGCCGACCAAAGCATGTGTGAGTGGATTTGGTAGACGGAAACTAAAAGAAGCTCGTCGTATATATATATGTATATATATATATATATGCGTGTGTGTGTTTGTGTGTCTGTGTTTGTCCCTAGCATTGCTTGACACCGATGCTGGTGTGTTTATGTCCCCGTTACTTAGCGGTTCGGCAAAGAGACCGATAGAATACGTACGGTGGCTTACAATAGAATAAGTCCCGGGTCGAGTTGCTCGATTAAAGGCGGTGCTCCAGCATGGCCGCAGTCAAATGACTGAAACAAGTAAAAGAGTAAAAGAGTATATCGTAGCTATGAGATTTCAATAATGAGATTGTTTATTTTTAGAATGACATTGCAGGGTAGGTGTGTGAGGCCGTATCTGGCCTGTATGAACATAAAACAGGTAGAATATTTGTGCTGGATATAGCCGCATTTACCCTTTACACTTTTACCAGGTTGCGCTGTCGAATGTATTGCTTATTTATACCTCCGCCTCCGCGATGGCGGATGTATTGTTGAAGTCGTACTTGATTGTTTGTTTATTTGTCCGTGGACAAAATTTCTCAAGAACCGCTGGATGGATTTGGATGCAACTTTCAGGGATGTTTGGCCTCGTGACTGGCACAAACTGATTAGATTTTGGAATCGATCCGGTACCGGATAAAGATTCTGGATTATTTTTTCTGTTTTTTTTTTCTTAAAAATTAACTTACTTTTTCCTATTTTTTTTTTACTTCATTTTTGAGAGCAGTTGGGTTCATTTTTCGTATTCTCGTTTGTGAGAATATCGAATTTATTTAAGATATTTTTATTTTAAAAATCGTCTCCGGCTAATCCTTGAGAGGACATTGGTGTTGCGTCGGCGGAGGTTTGCGCTTTCTGGGTGCTCTTGTTTAGCTTGTTTTTGAACTTATCACATATTATATACTCTCTTTTACTCTTTTACTTGTTTCGGTCATTTGACTGCGGCCATATTGAAGCACCGCCTTTAATCGAGCAACTCGACCCCGGAACTTATTCTATTGTAAGCCCAGTACTTATTCTATCGGTCTCTTTTGCCGAACCGCTAAGTGACGGGGACACAAACACACCAGCATCGGTTGTCAAGCAATGCTATGGGGACAAACACAGACACACAAACACACACACGCATACATATATATATATACATATATACGACGGGCTTCTTTCAGTTTCCGTCTACCAAATCCACTCACAAGGCTTTGGTCGGCCCGAGGCTACAGTAGAAGACACTTGCCCAAGGTGCCACGCAGTGGGACTGAACCCGGAACCATTTGGTTGGTAGACAGGCTACTTACCACACAGCCACTGTAGCTTTGAGATTTTAAAGTTGCTGTTATTTTTAGAATGACATTGTAGAGTAGTGTGAAAGGCTGGACCCAAATGGTTTGAATATAAAATAGCTAAGGTAGACTATATGGGCTGAATATAGTCAGTTTAACACTTTAGTATTAAGATTACTCTGTCAAATTAAATGCATATTTATTCACAATGCTTTGAATAAATTATGCATTGTCTTGTAGTTATGGGATCTTGATAATGCATTTGTTCATTTTAGAACGACGTCGTTGGGTTGGTGTAAGAGGCTGTATCTGGCCAGTTTGAACATAAAATAGGAAAAAAAAAAGACAGGCAAAATATTTGAGCCTGAATTGGGTGGTTCAAATTCTACAAGTTTAAAGCGTCAGTGGGGGTACTTTGTTATTCTCCTGAGACATACACAACAACGCTTTGCGTATTTTGCTTCTGGATCTGCCTAGAAGTATGAAGAAGAGATATGCAAATATTCGTTGACAAAATTTAATATATATTTAAATTCTGTAATATAACTAAGAATGTAATAAATTGAATATTGGGGCCTGTGTATGTTGTAATTGAAATAGATTAATCTCTGGGTATGTGTGTATGTATGTATGTATGTATGTATGTATGTATGTATGTGTGTGTGTGTATGTATGTATGTATGTTGTGTGTGTATGTATGTATGTATGTATGTATGTGTGTGTGTATGTATGTATGTATGTATGTATGTATGTGTGTGTGTGTGTGTAAGTATGTATGTATGTATGTATGTATGTATGTGTGTATTTATGTATGTATGTATGTATGTATGTATGTATGTATGTGTGTGTGTGTGTATGTATGTATGTATGTGTGTGTGTGTGTATGTATGTATGTATGTATGTATGTATGTGTGTGTGTGTGTTATGTATGTATGTATGTATGTGTGTGTGTTGTGTGTGTAGGCAAAAAGAGAGAGGCAGAGAGAGAGAGAGGGGGAGAAAGAGAAAGATAGACAGAATAATAACAGAAAAAAAGAAAGAAGAGAGATAGAGTTAGTTAGAGACAAGCGGAGAGAGAAAGAAAGAGTAAAAGAGAGAAAGGGGTTAAAGAGGGGAAAGATAGAGATAGAGAAGGAGAGATAAGTAGATAGATAAAGCGCGAGAGAGAGAAATAGAGATAGAGAGGACAGATAGAAAGATATATATATATATATATATATATATATATATATATATATATAGGGAGAGAAAGAAAGAAAGAAAGAGAGAGGGAGAGAGAGAGGGAGAGAGAGAGGGAGAGAGAGAGAGGGAGAAAGAGAGAGAGATGTATATACGTTGCACTCTTGGAATTTTGAGATATTTTGATCTACTCTCCTCCCCGCTGGCTAGGTTTGCGAAGGAAAGAATTTTCGTTTGGTAGTTATCCAACGCCCTATCAATTTTGGGCCAAGCATTGCAGATTTTGCCCCCCCAGATACCGTTATCACCTTTAGTGTATGCATCTTAATGCATACACTAAAGGTGATAACGGTAAGAGACCGATAGGAGAGTTGCATTCCCTGTCCAAGAATCCAGCCAAATTCAGCCATATTTTGATCAAGACGGGTACCTACATGCTCTGTCGCTCCAAAAAGCTGAAAATGTATTTCAGATGCGAAATGAGTAAACTACTCATCATATATCCGGAGACGTCTTCCAGGACAGAACATGTCAATATTTTGTGGTCAGAAATAACCAATGTGAGGGCGGTTAGCCTAGTGGTCAACGTGCTGCAGTCGCGATAGGAAGATCGCGTTTTCGATTTCCGGACTGGGATATGCTTTTTGTTCTTGTGAAAAACACTTCATTTCGCGTTGCCTATAATATTCTATAATATTCTTACCATGAAAGACGGCGAGCTGGTAGAGTCGTTAGCACGCCGTGTAAGGTTTCTTTGCTAACCCTTCGGAGAATATCCATTCTGACCGCACGTACCCGTGATCGAGCTCTTTCGGTCACGACCCAAGACTCGCGTTCCAATACAGTCACAAAATGAAAGTCACAAAATCTCAAATGCAACTCTACCGTCCATAACACCGAAACGCCATTCCCCAAGGAAAGTTACTGATAACTTTGCACCGAAGTATAAAAATTTTGTTTATATTTACCGATCATTTTTTTTCTTATAGTTTTATTGTTATTTTGAGAAAGGAAGAGGTGAGGGAGTATGTAATTTCACCCAGACCAGACTAATCCGGTCTGAGTCTTACAAAGCCGGATTAAACTGGAAGAAATGAGATTAATGTGAAGAATGTTTATCAAATAAAACGCAAGACATAGACCTATCATTATCGTTACTTTTATTATTATTATTATTATTATTACTATTATTATTATTATTATTATTATTATTATTATTATTATTATTATTATTATTATTATTATTATTTTATTATTATTATTATTATTATTATTATTATTATTATTATTATTATTATTATCATCATCATCACTGTTGTTGTTGTTATTATTATTATTACTATTATTATTATTATTATTATTATTATACTATTATTATTATTATTATTATTATTATTATTATTATCATCATCATCACTGTTGTTGTTGTTATTATTATTATTACTATTATTATTATCATTATCATTATCATTATTATTATTATTTTATTATTATTATTATTATTATTATTATTATTATTATTATTATTATTATCATTATTTCCGTAGTTTTATTTTCATTGCTCAAATAATAATTATGCTGAATCTAACAGAGCATTTCAATATACAGTAATTTTTGCTTATTCAAACCGCCAAATTCTTTGCGAAGTTTATGTACATCGCAACATCTTATTATAAAAAATTCTTCCACGCTCGTTGTCGTCGTCTTTGTCTTCTCTTCTTCTTCTTCTTCTTCTTCTTTCTTCTTCTTCTTCTTCTCTTCTTCTTCCTTCTTTCCTTTCTTCTTCTTCTTCTT
>NW_021824484.1:17500-18515 GCF_006345805.1 Octopus sinensis | reverse complement strand
ACCAACATGAACTCCCAACTTGTTGTCTCTTGAGGTCCCTGGGTGAGACTTGGAGACAACGTGCACAAATTTAAAGCAAAAGTCGAACATATAATAATAATAATAATAATAATAATAATAATAATAAAATATAATAATAATGATAATAATAATAATAATAAATATAATGGCTTTATATTAGCCACAAGGGTGATATAAACATAAGAATTTCAATGAGAAGTTGGTGTAAATAATGATGACCGCGAAGTGTTTGGGGTGGGAGGAATAGGTGAATATGGGTGACAGATCTGATAACCGTTGGAAGATAATAATGAATGATTTATCGGTGATGAGATCTACGCATGACACGATGTCATTTGGCAGGCTTAGATTCCGTTGGGGAGTCGGCGCACACCCACACCGGACCCCACCACAACACATACAACGCACAGACACATGTATGTAGGTATGCATGTGTAAATGTGTGTGTGTGTGTGTGTGTGAGTATCTTCTTTTTATCTTTTACTTGTTTCAGTCATTTGACTGCGGCCACGCTGGAGCACCGCCTTAAATCTAGCAACTCGACCCCGGGACTTATTCTTTGTAAGCCCAGTACTTATTCTATCGGTCTCTTTTGCCGAACCGCTAAGTGACGGGGACGTAAACACACCATCATCGGTTGTCAAGAAATACTAGAGGGACAAACACAGACACACAAACACACACACACACATATATATATACATATATACGACAGGCTTCTTTCAGTTTCCGTCTACCAAATCCACTCACAAGGCATTGGTCGGCCCGGGGCTATAGCAGAAGACACTTGCCCAAGATGCCACGCAGTGGGACTGAACCCGGAACCATGTGGTTGGTTAGCAAGCTACTTACCACACAGCCACTCCTGCGCCTATGTATGTATATTTTTTTTTATTAATATTTTGCAGAAGCAACAGAGTGACTCCAGGTCCGAGTATTTCGTGTGTTGGCACTTATCAAGTCTGTGTGTGTGTATGTATATATGTGTGTTTGT
>NW_021824484.1:0-12500 GCF_006345805.1 Octopus sinensis | reverse complement strand
TCGTCTCCAGCAGGCTGTACGACACGATCTGTGTCCTTATGTTTTCGAACAAGGGAATTTAGCACCCCCATTCAGCTCAAAACAATATCTGTGTATCGCGATTTCTGGGTTATTTTGAGTTGAGTGGGGGTGCTAGATTCCCTTGTTCGAAAATATAGGGACACAGATCATGTCGTATAGCCAGCTGGAGACGATGTCTCATGGGGCTAAATTACAGCAACATTCGTCCTAAACCAGGACTGCCATGTTATGTTGGCAAACAATCTTTACTCCAAAGTACTGTTGCTGAATATCTCTTGTTAGGAGATTTAGAAATGGTAATTTTTCTAAGATTAAAAGAATTTATAAACACACGCACCGAAACAAAACAATACTTAGGACTTCCACAAGAACATTTTCCAGAAGTCACAATAAATACAACTAACTTCGTGTCGTAATTACTGTGATGATGATGGCGATGACGGTGATGCTGATGATAATAAGTAACAGATGCGACGGAGAAGTACAGACAAAGATTTAATTAGTTTTTGTTGTTGTTTTTTTTTGCCTATATCTCTCCATTGTTGACCGAAAGCATATCTCCATCTGTGTGTGAGTGCATGTGTGTGTATATGTGCATTCATAGATATGCCTGCCCATGAATGCATACATACACATACTCATCGCCACACACACATATATACATCTATATATATATATATATATATATATATATATATATATATATATATATATATATTTGTATATATATAGATATAGAGGCTGCACCAGTCCTTGCGAACCTCATAATGGGTTACTTCGAACTGTCACTCTATGAAATATCAAGCCAGAAATTTGGACATGTTTTCCACACCTACCTAATGGAAAACTGGAAAAGGTATTTAGATGATTGTTTCATCATATGGAAAGAACCTTATGAAAAACTCCTGGAATTCAAAACCATACTAAACAACATACATCCCAACATCCAATTCACTATGGAATTAAGCAAACATCATCTCCCATTCCTTGATCTCCTAATTATAAAAACACCTAAGAACCAAATCATAACAGACATCTACCACAAACCTACAGACTCACAACAATACCCCTCTTTAGTTCATGCCCCCAAAACACACAAGACAAATATCCCTTTCAATCTAGCTAAAAGGGTATGCACCATTGTCTCGGATCCAAAAACACGAGAAAATGCCCTTCAAGACCTCAAAGAAACACTATTACAACATCAATATCCCTCCACCTTATAGAGTATGGAATAAAACGCGCCAAAGAACTAGACAACACTACACTGAAAACCACCCAACCTAACACCACACACAACCTCAAAATACTTCCATACATTTCCACCCACAACCCCAAAAATATCGAAGCATACACCACAATCATACAAAACCTCAGTCTACTGTCAACAGACCCAAAAATGAAAAACATTATAAATACACACAAAATCCTCAAATGCAAAAGGCAACACAAATCTTTAAAAAACTCTTGACAAATGCCAAACTTCACACACCACATCCACCCCCAACAGTAAAAAAATGTGCACGCTCAAACTGTGGTACCTGCCCCTTTCTACTTGAAGGCTCTGAATTTACCTCAAACAAGGTACGAAGTTTAAAATCAAGACTAACTTCTCCTGTTCCTCCGAGAACCTTATCTACGTTCTCACATGCGCTGGTTGCAACATAATTATGTTGGACAAACAAGTCTCCCGTTACGTAAACGTAACGGTCATAAAGAACAAATAAATCTCCCGGAATACCCACAAATTCCACTGAGTGACCACTTAGACTCATGTGCTAGAGACTTAAACCCCAAATTATATATTCCCCTTCTACCAATGTAAAGACGGGATCACCACACAGGAGAGAATTAACAAGGAGAATCTCTTTATTGAAAAATTCCAAACACAACTTAACATGCAACCTCTCGTTGATCAAACTTCCTTCTCTACCTCACTCTTCATGGATGGACTAATACAAATATATAAAGATACCATGCATTCATCACTTCAAGCTAAAACTTATTTCTTAAATATCATTTTTTACTATTGTTGTTATTACTATCATTTTTATTATAAATGATATGACAATTTGAAATGCAATTGTCTATGCAGATTTATATAATTAGAAAATAATATAAATAAAGTGTTAAAATCTGAAAGTTAAGTTAACAAGCAATTATATAAAAAAGATAACGGAAATGAAGCTAAATGATATTTTATATTTTATAATTGGGTTTTATTGAAGAACTCAAAAGAGTTGTCTCCCCTTACTCACAATACAGGAACTGAAGAACCAGAACCACAATTACTACTACTTCCTGTCCTGCAAACATGCTGAATTGAACAACACAACACATGCTCTTAATCCCTTTGGATCTTAACACCTCAAGGTAATTTTTTCGTGAACAACCATAAAACTCAAGATACACAACGAACTCACAATGTATCGAGAACTTATTTTAATTTTTGTACATTTTTATCATTATTCTTTTACAAAAAACAATGCAATTTTCTTTTTTTCCCCTTTCTAATTTTTAAAAAAACTTTAAAACATAAATATTCTTGACAAGTTATACAATGACGAAAACCGGTTGAATAAATATACATTATATTTTATCAATTTCTCATTTTATTAAAATTTCTTTCATTTGAGCATTCTGCATTTAAAAAAAATTTTTCCTTACTTAGATAATAGATATAGATATATATACATATATATATAAACATATATATATATATGTGTGTGTTAATATATATATATATATATATATATTTGTATATATATAGATATAGATATATATATATACATATATATATAAACATATATATATATATGTAATATATATATAGTGTATATATATATATATATATATATATATATATATATATATTATATATATTATACAGTATATGCGTGGTGCATATGAATGTATATCGATATGTGCACGTATATAAATATTGATTAATATATGCGTACATATATATATATATTATGTACATGTGTGTGTAAGTATCTATGTATGTATAATTATCTATCTTTCTAGCAAAAAAATTAGATTCAGGGTGGTGTCCTCCAGTTCGACAATATTTGTTCATGGGAAGGCAGCGAGCTGGCAAAAACGTTGGCAATCCGGGCGAAATGTTTAGCGATATTTCGTCTATCTTTACGTTCTGAGTTCAAATTCCGCCGAGGTCGACTTTGCCTTTCATCCTTTCGCGGTCGATAAATTAAGTACCAGTTACGCACTGGGGTCGATCTAATCAACTGGTCCCCTCCCTCAACATTTCTCGCCTTGTGCCTAGAGTAGAACAGAATATTTGTTCATGGGCTTGCATTTGCCCTACATTTCGGATCGCCCAAAATAAAGCCACTAAGTTGGTCTGTCATGTGCAATATCTGAAGATTGACTGCACACCACGTACAATCAAGTGGAGTATCGTGATGAAATCTACCCCATATGTAAAGGGATCAAAGAGGTACAAATCATGCGTAGCCAAAATTTTGCACGTTCTGCTCAGATCCTAGAATTCCACCACGAAGATGACGGGGTCTGACTTCATCCCATTCAATCTGACCCACCACACAACCACTTTCGCTAAGGTCACCGGACCCTGTCCGTCTTTAGCAGCCAAGAAAGGTTGCATGAGGATGTTTACACTAGACTAAGCGTATAGCCGGATCTGTCCTACACATGACTGTAGATGTTCGGCATAAACCCATAAGCCAGCAATGCTTGGCCACTGGCCAAGTGCGAACAGAACAGTTTCGATGCTCTGCGCGCATCTCAGTTAACGGTATTTCTATGCCTGCAGAGTTCATCTCGAACCGGCTATGTCCCTCGTTTTCACTATCAGGCCAAAGACTTCTGGAAACTATATATAGGCCCCGGTCCAAAATTTCTTCGGAACAGACTAGCAAGTTGATTCCCATCGACCTTCTGAGTCTCTCCGAGAACGTCGTCACTCTTTCCCGCAGCTAAACTTGTATAGCCCGCCATAATGGAACTCCTACCGAACACCTCGCCCAACAGGCAAAGGGCTGTGAGCGTCTGAAGGCACTTCATTTATTGGGTGTTCTGACTCGGTCTACGCTTGAATCAGGAGTGTAGCTCAGTCAAGGAGACAAACAGCGACGGCCCCTGCTCCCTGTCAAGGAAATGCTGGAAATGCCGTAGCCTCAGCATTTATCTCAACATCATTATCCACAGCCTGCTCCCTCCTCCACTCAGCGAGTGTAGCCAGCAGATGGAGCCCCTGAAAAATGGAAGGCGTCGCTTCTAGCGGAAAGTGTTCCAGTCTTGTCAGGCGGGAACTGGGGCAAGGTACGACATTCAGGTGGTAAATAATTATTTCTCCATTAGACAAGAAACTTGGAACTGGGTAGGGGTGGGGAGTAAATCGATTACATCAACCTCCGTGTTCAACTGGTTCTTATTTCACCGACCCCGAAAGAACGAGAAGCAAAGTAGACCCCAGCTGGATTTGAACTCGCAGGATAAAGAACCAGACCAAATTCTCCTAAGAATCTCGTCCTCCGTGTTCATGTTTCTTCCCGAGACTAACGTTACTTCCAAATCCACTGCGATAAATCTACCAAGACAATGGCACCAAGATTAAAGGTTTAATTTGTTGTTATTGTTGTTGTTGTTATTTTACTTTTTACAATTCTAATTCTAAGACTTACCAAGCTGTTCTGTGATAGAAAGAATTAAGGACAAAAAATATGGAGAGGAAAAAAAGAGAAAAAATATTTTGAACAAAACGTATCATTGCGTGAAAGCAAAGAAAAATAAATTTGAAAAAAATATTCGTATTTTTTTTTAATATAAATATTTGTCAAAATTTGTTTATTTGTTTATATTGTTTATATATGGCGTTAATTCAATGAAAATGAAATGCAAAATAAAACAGCGGGAACGAATAGTGACAACAGCAACAACAACTAGAACACCAGCATTTAAAGCCGAAGCAACAAGAAAAAAGACTAACAGCAACAACACAAACAACGGCCGAGGGAAACACTGTAAAAACATCCTGTTGATTCTTGCAGATGAGAAATGTCTAACATGTTTGTCAGAAATTATATGTCAACAGCAATATTCTTGACTTGTAACACATGTGCTAACATTTACCAAGCTGTCTGATGCCCTAACACCCATCAAGATGATATGCATGTAGACATACTCGGGTACATACATAATGCATTCTTCTATGTACTTAAATATAATAGAAACATACAGATTTACTTACAGACAGACTCAAATATATGTAGACATGAAAAGAAGAATTTGACAATTAACAGAAGATAGATAGATAGATAGATAGATTGTTAGAAATATCGATGGATGGATTGATAGATAGATAGATAGATAGATAGATAGATAGATAGATAGATAGATAGATAGATAGATAGAGCGACAGATAGATAGATAGATAGATAGATAGATAGATAAGTTTCTTTATTGGCCACACAGGGCTGCACACAGATGGGACAAGTTACAAGGTAGAGCTTTTCTTTTGGGGGATGAAAAAAACAAAAAACAAAAGAAAAAAAGGGGGTGGCGTAGGTTTTCGATCAAGAGGGATCGTAAAAGGGAAGAAAAGAACAAAAAAAAAAATAATAAAAAAAATAAAAATAAAAAAAGAAGAAAAGGAAAAGGAACAAAAGAAAAGAGAAATGAAAAAAGAAAAAAGGGGAAAAAAGGGGAAGAGGAAAAAAAACGATCAATAGGGATCGTGTATGGTGTAAAGGGGAAAGCAAGTAAGGTTTATCCGTGGGAAGAAAAGCCTACGAAAAAGACCACGGTAACCATGGTCAATATTGTTATATTAGATAGATAGATAGATAGATAGATAGATAGATATTTGAGTGTGTATATTTTTCTTCTTGGGACCTACAAGCGTTTACCGGTTTGCACTCAGTTAGATATTCAAAATAGGCTATTCGACAATTAATATATAAATCCAATAATATTCACATGAGATAAGTATTTAGAGATATGCTCCGTTGGATAATTCTGAATATAATCCCTTAACCATACAAGTTTCTTGGAGTATATAACATCAACAATACTCATTATTATTATTATTATTGTTATTATTATTATTATTATTATTATTATTATTATTATTATTATTATATTAATATTATTATATTATTATTATAATATTATATTATTATTATTATTATTATTATAGGGAAAAAGTAAAAGAAACAAAGAAAATGCACTCTAGGTACACACACACGCACACACACACACCTACACACAGTAGCACTGAGATCGAAAGGCACAGTCAAGCAGACACTCAAATACTACAAAGCCACAAGAGCACAAAGAAACATCCCTCTATTTTAGAAAACGAGAAAGCACTGTGTTGTGTGGGGCATGGATGGAATGCCTCTATATATGTCTCCTCGATAGATTGCAGCATTAGTTATTTCTAACACAGCCACATACTAAATATTACAGAGATGACACAGCCATTAGTAAACTGCCCCACTATTTGATTGGTGAAGGCGGCGATCTGGCCGAAACGTCAGCACGCCGGGCGAAATGCTTAGCGGTATTTCGTCTGACTTTACGTTCTGAGTTGAAATTCCGCTGAGGTCGACTTTGCCTTTCATCCTATCGGGGTCGATAAATTAAGTACCAGTTACGCACTGAGGTCGATGTAATCGATTTAATTCGATTGCCTGTCCTTGTTTGTCCCCTCTGTTTTTAGCTCCTTGTGGGTAGTAAAGAAATAGGTATTTCGTTTGTCTTTACGTTCTGAGTTCAAATTCCGCCGAGGTCGACTTTGCCTTTCATCCTTTCGGAGTCGATAAATTAAGTACCAGTTGCATACTGAGGTCGAATTAATCGACTGCTCCCCCCCAAAAAAAGAATTCGGGCCTTGTGTCTAGAGTAGAAAAGAATAATGGTTTTAAATTTTTTGACTCAGGACCTGTTATTTTTGAACGAAGAACTTTGTCGTATGCATTTGATCTCTACTTTATTTCATTGACCCTAAAACGATAAAAGTCTAAGTTGACCTTGGTGGGATTTGAACTGACAATGTATGCGAACGTAACTAAATACCGCGAGGCAGTTTAATCTGTTAAAACTCTGCCTTCCTCTCGTGCCCTTTTCAAAGACAATAATGGCAGCGTTAAAATGTATTTGTTGTTATCGTTTTCATAACATTTGGAGCATTATGCCTACGGTGTTTCGATGTTTGTCGACATCCCCCTCACACAGACCTGTCTGTCATAATCTGTTAAAACACAACCGGCTCTGATTTTCATAAATTTTGTTATCTTTATTATTCATAGGATTCGAAAAATACACTTTTATATCAAAAACAATAAGTTGGCTCTTATGGAAGAATATTTGTAAAATGTTCAGGAATAAGGAGAGGATGGGAGAAAATAACCTAACAATATTTACATTATTATTATCGCAGCCAGAGGGCGGCGAGCGGGCAGAAACGTTAGCGGGCGAAATGCGTAATCGTATTTCCCCTGCCGTTACGTTCCGAGTTCAAATTCCGCCGAGGTCGACTTTGCCTTTCATCGTTTCGGGATCGATAAATAAGTACCATTTACGCACTGGGGTCGATATAATCGACTTAATCCGTTTGTCTGTCCTTGTTTGTCCTCTCTGTGTTTAGAACATAAACGACTGAAGAAACATAACAAAAGATTTCTCCTTCCGGTTGAAAGATTCAGCAACTCAACAGCACTTAACTGCACCACAAACAACAAGAAGTTTGGGCACAAGGCCAGCAACTTTCAGGGAAGGGACAAGTCGACTTCAGTGGTCAATTGGTGCTTTGTTTATTGAACCCAAACGGATAAAAAGCAAGGTCGACCTCGGCGGAATTTGAACTCAGAACGTAACGGCAGACGAAATACCTATTTCTTTACTACCCACAAGGGGCTAAACGCAGAGAGGACAAACAAGGACAGACAAACGCATTAAGTCGATTATTTCGACCCCAGTGCGTAACTGGTACTTATTTAATCGACCCTGAAAGGATGAAAGGCAAAGTCGACCTCGGCGGAATTTGATCTCTGAATGTAAAAACGGACTAAATGCTGCTAAGCCTTTTTTACCCGGCTTGCTAACGTTTCTACAAATTCACCTCCTTAACAACAACATTGCTTTTTTTTTGCTTGTGGGTAGTCATTTTTTCTCCTTTTATTTTATGTGCTTCTTTTTGTTTTTGTTTCACATCGTAGAAGACATTCCTGGTCGCACTTGCATGTAAACAGGAAATTAACTGAACTGATCACTTCCTGTTTGTTGGTGTGTTTGTTTGTTTATTTCCTCTAATCCTTTCTTCCATAAACCGATGACACAACACAGGGTTAGTTTATTTTCCTAATGAATTAAGAGAAAAAGAAAGAAAGAGAGAGAGAGAGAGAAAGGAATGAGAAGTAAAAATTTAATTAAATATGTAAATGCATGTGATGAAGGCAACAGAGTGGAATTATGTTTAACCGAGTGAACTCAGGGATGTGGTTTCCATTCTTGACATTCTGTTCATATTTGCTCCCTTCCCGCTCTCTCTCCCTAATTGTGCAACAGTGCACTTGAGTACACGTGTTTATATAAACACGTATGTATATAAATATATATATACATGTGTGTGTGTGTGCAAGAGAGACAAATGTATGTGTGTGTGTGTGTTAACCTTTTTACAACTGGCGGGAGGAAAACGTCATGATCAATTAATTTTGTAAGTAAAGATTCGGAAAAGATTCTCTACAGCTAAAATCTTTATCCGGGTGGAGTCATCTCCCTTAGATCGGCTTCAGTCGTGGACACAATAGCGTGTGAAGGTGTTAACATTTCTCTACTCGACAAATGAAAAATTCTGTGTTCGTAACAGGAATTTCCTCTGATGTGGGCACTGACAAAACATCTCTTTTTTAGAGTTTAAATAGGTTACCAAGTCCAGTGAAATTTTCAGGATTCTTGTTCTTTCACCCAAGCAAAGCTTACATCGTTTGCACCCGCTGAAGTACGGCTTCAGTTGTTCTAGGAGATTTCATTCAATTTTGTATGGCTCCTTTCCTCTTTGAAATGCCATACGTAGCTGGCCTGGGACCTAGTGTTGTGCATCTCTGACATTGTAAAGGGGGACCTGTAATTGCTAAGACGATACTTGAACGGAAAATCCTGAAGAACCGACATATTTCCGTGCCTGTACCCTTGTGCTCATGGTAACACAGCTGCTATTACTGTTGTCAATACGGGAAACATTGTCAGTGCTGCTGCCTCCGCTGGTTCTGCTACTGCTGCCACAGCTGGGATTGCTGCTGCCATTGGTGTTGCTGCTGGTGCTTGTTTGTTTGTTTGTTGAGCGAAGCGGTCTTCTGAGAAGTCCGAAACGTGGTCCTTTGCTATACGTAAGACCCGCAGAAGAGAAAGCAGTTCAACCCCCAACACCGAGAGCATCGACGGATGGATGAATGCGCATCCAGGCTCAGCGGTTGCGTAGGAAATCGGGGACAAGAAACAGGAAGAAAGAGTGAGAGAAAGTTGTGGTGAAAGAGTACAACAGGGGTCTCCACCAGCTCCTGCCGGAGCCTCGTGGAGCTTTAGGTGTTTCGCTCAATAAACACACACAAGTCTGGGAATTGAAACCACGATCCTCTGACCGCGAGTCCGCTGCCCTAACCACTGGGCCATTGCGCCTCCACTGCTGGTGCTGTTGTTGCTGTAACTTCTGTTGCTATTGATCCCGCCGCCGCCGCTTGACACGTTGCTGGTGTAATTTCCACCATCGTTACGATTGCTATCACCGCTGTTGCCATCGGCGACTGAGTTGATGGCGTCGTTGCTATTGTTGCTGCTAAAGTCGACGCTGCACTTACCAGTACCTGTCACTCACTCAGTCTCGTACACTGCACCCTCTGAGTTGCAGCAACCATCGTATCTGCTGCGTACTCATTGTTAACCCTGGATGAGCATCCTGCATCTGTGCGTGGTTTAGGATCGCTCACTGATATTTTTCAATGCTGGGCGCACACATGAAAGAGACCCCTAAGTGGTGTCTCTTAAACAAAGACCGTATCTATGTGACTCTGTGAAGTGTTTGTTCACTAATCTAGGGAATATCCATCCCACGCAAATCTTGACATTGAATGCGAAGGATGGGGCAAATCAAACGTCTTTATGGTAGCACTTATTCTGTGAGTTTTGGGGCCAGGCATATAGATGCGGTCCTTAAACCGACTGGATTCCAAATAGGGAGGCGCGACGTCGAAAAGTTTTCTAATGGAGGACATATTCGAAATCCTTTTTCGGACACCATTCACAATGTTCTTAAAAAGGATAGGTGGGTGGTATGCCCTCCCCTCTTAGTTTTCAGTATTTTTTTGTATTTTTGTGATCTAAATTTGTTATATAAACATAATATATATATATATTATGTACATATATATGTATGTATGTATGTATGTATGTATGTATGTATGTATGTATGTGTCTATCTATATATGTATATATATTGTTTACATAACAAATTTACATAACAGATTAAATGTTATGTTTACATAAAAATTATATATATAGTGTGTGGTGGTATGCGTGTGTGTGTGTGTATGTATGCATGTATGAATGTATGTATGTGTATATATATATATATATATATTTATATATATATATAGACATATAGAGATATACAGATATGTATATATGTATTTGTGTGTGGAAGTGTGTATATATAGATATATAAATATGTATATATGTGTGTTGTGTGTGTGTGTGTGTTTATGAATGTGTGTATGTATGTATATATATACATATAAATGTATGTATATATATGTACTTGTGTATGTGTATATGTGCCTGTATCCCTTAAAAGTATATCCGTGTATATTTCTATGTATATTTTATATATCAACCCAAGCGTGTTATTTGCATCATTATTTCTCTCTCTCTCTCTATCTCTCTCTCTCTCCCCTTTATATTTACACACACACCCACACACACATACATATATATATATATATATATATAGATATATATATATATATATATATATGTATGTATGTATATATATATATACATACATATACAGCATGCTTCCGTACAATTTCCGTCTACTAAATCTTCTAAGCTTGGCTTGATACAAAATACTTGTTCATGGTTTTCGCACAGTAGGACTAAGCACCAAACGAGGTGTCCCCTTTAATCACACAGCTATACACTCACGTACATACACTGTGTTCAAAAAGTCTCTCCGAAGTGAGTATTTTATTGCAAAATAAATATTTATAAGATGGTATAAGACTATAAAAGAATGTATTAGTCTTTACAAGACTTTAAGAAAACTTTTTAAGAGGTGTTGAAAGTGTCGGCCTCCATTTTTAATACTAACTCTTCTACACAGGTTTTGAAATACATCTTGGAGAGTCTGAGGCGTCTTTTAGCTCATTAATGGCTTTCTGGTGATTCTTGCACATTGATCCTTTATTTGCTCCCCAGAAAAAAACAGTCTGGCGGTACTAAATCAGGGGCTCTTGGTGGCCAAAGACCCTTCGAAATAATCCGTTCACCGAAAAACTTTTGAAGTAGCGCCATGGTAATGCGCGAAGTATGTGCGATCTTCAATGGTTCGCATCGCATGTCGACACGCTGAAGGATACACAATGGCTGAGGGACAATGGCTGACATCCGGCCGCCCACGCAGTGATAGCCAAGTTGCGCATGCGCAGGATGAAAAAATTTACTGCGGAGAGACTTTTTGAACACCCTGTATGTACTGAGATATAGATATATAGATAGATATATAGATAGATAGAATGATAGATAGATAGATAGATAGATAGATAGATAGATAGATAGATAGATAGATAGATAGATAGATAGATAGATAGATAGATAGATAGATAGATAGATAGATTAAAGCGTATGTTTCTCCAGATTTTCTGTTATTCAATATGTATTCTCTACTTTCTTCATGTCTAATATCTGGTCTGTTAATGATTGTGGAGAAGCAGAAACAAGATCAAACGACTTGTTTTCTCCACTTGTGATCCCTTAAAAAGCTTTCCTTAACAAAATACCATGGGTCCCACAAATATGTCTCAATCTTCAACTAACTTTATTTAAAACTAACTCTACACTTCATCTAAGAATGTGTGTGCTTTGGTGCTTGTTTAAAGGAATTGGTATTCGTTTCATTAGGGCTGGTGTGGCATATTCTTCGGTTGCTGTCGGTGTTTGGGGAATACGATTCCTGATACAAGATAAACACCGAAATTTGTAAAATGCAGAGGGAAAACTAAAATAATATGTGTTTTATACTGTTGTAGCACGCTCTCTCTCTCTTTCTCTCTCTTTCTTTCTTTCTTCTTTGCGCATAATATATATATGTGTGTGTGTGTGATTGTGCGCTGGCGTGCGTGTGTTCGCGCGCGTATGTGTGTTCGCGCCTGTCTGTATGTGTGCGTTTGTGTGTGTGTGTACATGTCATACGTCCTTCTCTTTCTCCTCTCCTATTA
>NW_021824483.1:7500-18510 GCF_006345805.1 Octopus sinensis | reverse complement strand
CCGGCAGGGATGGTGGTGATCCCGCTGTACTCTTTCATCACAACTCTCTCTCACTCTTACTTCCTGTTTCTGTTGTACCTGTATTTCAAAGGGCCGGCCTTGTCACTCTCTGTGTCACGCTGAATATCCCCGAGAACTACGTTAAGGGTACATGTGTCTGTGGAGTGCTCAGCCACTTACACGTTAATTTTACGAGCAGGCTGTTCCGTTGATTCGGATGAACCGGAACCCTCGTCGTCGTAACCGACAGAGTGCTTCCACCACACACTCTATGTTGAGGAAATTTTGGTTGATATCCCTTGAACGTCGTACTCTTGAATTCTCTGGTCATATGATTGCATAAAAGCGTAGGCACCATGTGATGGGTGTGGCTTGAAGTTTTATGAACCGGCAGCATTATGAAACTGACAAGGAGCTTAGTTCACTAAAAAACGTTGCGATTAATTTCGCCGTCTCCCTGTGAGTTTTCGTCATCACCGAACCACGTATCAAAACAATTACTTGGAATATGCTTAAATGAATTCGAATGGAACCCATGGAATGTATCGGCAATCAATGAAGCAGGCAATCATAATTACAAAATCATCATCATCCTCATCATCATCATCGCCATTTTATTATTATTATTATTATTATTATTATTATTATTATTATTATTATTATTATCACTATTATTATTATTATTATTATTATTATTATTATTATTGTTGTTGTTGTTCTTGTTTTTGTTGTTGTTGTTGTAGCTGCTGCTGTTATAATTATTAATATTAATATTACGAATATCAGATAGTCAAATTCGATAATCTGATTAATTAATTAAGATACAACCCCAAACCAGAAAGATATTAATATAGCATATCACATTAATTAATGTAATAAGCTGAAAGCAATAAGATATTAATATACGATATAGCTTACTGCCAGAACATTTCTTATCGAACATCACCGTTCAATAGGAATCAATAATCAAAACTTAAATCCCTCTCAGAAACCATAAGAAAGGCAAGGAAAAGCAGCTGAATGCCATGGACACAATTCATACGGAACATTGAATTACAAAATTAATAATAACAACAACAACAACGGCAACAATAATAATAATAATAATAATAATAATGATAATAATAATAATAATAATAATAATAATATATTATATATAGTAATAATATAATAATATAATAATAATAATAATAATAATAATAAATAGTAATTAATAATAATAATATAGTAATAATAATAATAATAATAATATAATAATAATAATATAATAATAGTAATAATAGTAATATATAATAATAACAACAAGAACAACAACAATAAAAATAATAATAATAATAATAATAATAATAATAATAATAATAATAATAATAATAACAATAAAATAATAATGATGATGACAACAGTGATGGCAATAATGATTATGATGATGGCGATGATGATAATTTCTTTTATTTGCCATAGGGATGTTGATAAGGTTGACTTTGCAAGGTCAGTTTACAATGTGTGTGGTTTGTAACAAAAATGAAGATGAGGAGAAAGGAAAGAGGAAAATACGGTGAAATATGATGTGATGAACTGTATAAATAGGCGCAGGATTGGCTGTATGGTAGCAGGTTCTGCTCGCTAACCGTAAGGATCCGGGTTCACTCCCACTGCTTGTTACCGTAAACAAGTGTTTTCTGGTATAGCATCGAATCGAGCAGAGCCTTGTGAGTGGCGGATTTTGTAGACGGAAACTGAAAACGGTCCGCCTTATACACGCTCGCACGCACACACACACACACACACACACACACACACACACACACACACACATACACACACACACACACACACACACTCAAACATATATTAAATTTGTTTACGAGAGACGTTTTGAATATGCAAATAAAGCCCCTATTCTGCGAACTGGCAGAAACGTTAGCACGCCGGGCGTCTGCCGTTATGTTCTGAGTTCAAATTCCGCCGAGGTCGACTTTGCCTTTCATCCTTTCGGGGTCGATTAAATAAGTACCAGTTACGCACTGGGGTCGATATAAACGACTTCATCTGTTTGTCTGTCCTTGTTTGTCCTCTCCGTGTTTAGCCCCTTGTGGGTAGTAAAGAAATAAATATTAATGAGCTTTTCCATCCATTGTTCATTCCTCCCTTGTACCCTGTGGAAGTTCCGTTTATAGATCCTTCTTTGTAGTTTCGTGTTTCATTGTGGATCGTCGTGTCTAAAGAAGAAAAGAAATCATTATTGTACTCTCTCCTTTCTTTGACTCTCTCCTTTCTTTGAACCTTCCCCTTTCGCCCCCTCTCTACTGTCTCTCTCCTTCCTCCCTCTCTCTCTCCTTCCCTCTCGCTCCCCCTCTCTTCCTCCCCCTCTCTTTTTCCTTCTCACTCCCTCTCTCTCACTTCTGACTGTTAACTACATCAATGTATTTAGCATATCACTGTTCACATATTTCTCTCCACCACGTCGAATCTTATGAACGTAACCATTCAATTCCACGTAATTATTACAACTGTAAATCCACAGTCATCACTGCATTCACCACCAATATCCACGCGGCCCGGTAATTAAAGTGTTGGTCTCCCAATATTACGGTCGTGGGTTCAATTCCGTGAAATGTGCTGGGTCTTGCATTGGGTCTTTGAGCAAGGCACTTTATTTCTCATCACTCCATTCCAATCAGTACTGAGTATGTACCATCAGGATGCTATATGAACACACTCTCGTTCTCTGTGTGTGTTGTATGTATATATATATATATGTGTGTGTGTGTGTGTGTGTGTGTGTGTGTGTGTGTTTGTGTGTGTGCATGTATGTATATATATATATATACATACATACAACTGTATATAGATAGATAGATGGGTAGATACAAGCATATAGATATAGATATGCACGCGTGTGCGTACATATATATTTGTGAATATACACACACGCACACACACACACATACACACAACATACACACACACACATATATATATACATATATGCATACATGCATATATACATATATGTGTGTGTGTATGTGTGTATGTGTGTGCGTATATGTATATGTATGTATGCATATGCATGAGTAACAAGGCAGAAACATTATTCCCAGCAAGCCGTGTGTCACGAAACTCCAAATTCCGTTTCTTCCCCTACACCAAACCATACCAACAATCGCAGAAACATGAGATTCGCGATATTTACCGATGCCCAACAAAACGGGATTCTTCGTGATCCGTTCTATTCTGTTTTTTATCTTCCCCATCGGCATCATTGTGGTGGTCATCGAGGTAGTGGTGGTGGTCGTCACCGGACTGACAACGATGATATTTACAACACAATAAGAAGTCAGGAAAACACAATCATATACACCGCCACCGGCGATGCCAAAGACACCACCACCGCCACCACAATCACCACCACCACCACCACCACCACAATCACCACCACCACCACCACAACCACAATTACTACCACCATCGCCGCCGCCACAACCAGAACCACAACCACCACTACAGCCACTACCAACCACCACAATCACCGCGAACACTACTACAACCAGCACAACCACCGCCACTACCATCATTATCACCAGCTTTACCATCAACACCAGCACCAGCATCCCCAGCACCAACACCACTACAAACACCACCGCCGCCATCACCACTACAACCACCGTTACCTCCACCACAATCAACACCACCACCACTATCACTACCACCACCACAGCCACCACCGCCGCCGCTACCACCACCACAATCACCACTACCACCACAATCACCACTACCACCACTACCTCTACCACTACCACCACCACCACCACCACCACCAGAACCACAACCACCATCACCAGCACAACCATCATTACCACTACCACAAACTACAACCGCCACCACAACCACTACCAACCACCACAATTACCGCGAACACTACTACCATAGAGCACAAACACCACCACCACCACCACCAACACAACCATCATCAACCACAACAATCACGACAGCCACTACTACCAACACAGCCACTACCAACACCACTAAAACCCAACACTATCATCATTACCATGACCACCACCACCACAACCACCTCCAACAACAACAACAACAATACAACCATCATACCCTCCCTCCCACCACCACCACCAATATCATCACCAATACCCACCTCTACCAGCAGAATGAATGACACCAACATAGCAATAACAGAAAGAGCAACAACCTCAAATCCCTGAAAAAGAGATACCAAATGCCGTACTAGAAGACTATTTCTATTTTTTCTATTTTCCACGCAAATCTCTGAGAAGAAAAAAACAAAACACTCAAAACGAAATAAAAAATAACGAGAAAAAAACTCGATTTAAAAAAAAAATGTAACACAAAACAGGAAGTAGAATAACCATCTTTTTTGATTCTCATTTACAAAAGATGAAAAGCTTGAGAGAAAATTTCTGTAGAATATGAAGATTGTGATAAAGCGAAGCATCGCGCCAGTGTGTGTATATGTGTGCGTGAGCGTAGGTGTGTGTGTGTGTGTGTGTGTGTGTCTGTGTGTGTCTGGCGCGCGTCCGTGTGCGTGTTATATAACACAGAGACGCGCGTGTATATTACATAAACGTACTATGCACACATGCACGCACGTACACACACACACACGCACACACTCGCACGCACTCACAGACACATATTTGTACCTGCAGGGCATAAACATTCGTTTCAGATTAAGAAATATTTCAGTGAGTGGTATTGTATTTAAACATACATTCAGCTATGCATACACACACATACATACTCATATATATACATATACACATACGAATACACGCACACTCACACATATATCTATCCATCTATTTAATCCGTTTCTTTGCTCCACATTCCAGGGAGGATTGCAGGTGTAGGATCCGCGGCATTTCCAATCCCAGAAGGTCCTATCAGAAGCATTCGTCATTTGATTTTCCGGTTGGATTACCATTCATGATCGAGTGAGACTATGGATAATATACCATGATCATGCTCTTGATCTGCCCCTAGGTCTCTTGTGGATTGGTTTCGCTTCAAGAATTCTCTTTCTGAATCTTCCCATCTTTTCTGCGGCATTCTGATCATATGTCAATAGCACCATAGATGTGAGGTCTGAATTTGATTAAGTAGCATCTAGACTTGGAGAGACTCCGTGAAAATCGAGCTACCCAAAATGGCGCGGCTGTGTTTATAAAAGGGTTAGGATAAAGAACCCCTTCGGTCATGAAAGGCTGTGAGATTGCACTGAGAAAATTACTCTCCAAGGGATAAATCTTCGCAAGGATGTTTGTGAAACACGAACAGTCGTCCATGCTGCATAAAATTCTCTCCTAGCTACGACACCGATGCTATCCGAGTGAAAGGCAAAGTGCGATACAACTTGGCACCAGTAACGTCGCAACTCATATCTACAGTTCAGCGAACTGGAACAAGTTGTAATAGAATATCATGCTCAAGAACACAACACCAAGCACGGTCCAGAATCGAACTCACAAATTCACCATTGCGAGCCCGACTCTCTAACCATGCTCATTCACCATATATATATATATATATATATGTGTATGTGTGTGTGTGTGTGCGTGTGTGTGTGTGCGTGTGTGTGTCTGTGTGTGTGTATGTCTGTGTGTGTGTGTGTGCTTGTTTGGGGGGCAATAGCCCAGTGGTTAGAGCAGCGGACACGCGGACGTAGGATCGTGGTTTCGATTCCCAGACCAGGCGTGTTCATTGTTTAATAAGCGAAAACACCTAAAGCTCCACGAGCCTTCGGCAGAGGGTGGTGCGAGCCCTGCTGAACTCTATCACTACAACTTTGTCTCACTCTTTCTTCTTGTTTCTGTTGTACCTGTAATTGAAAAGGGCCAGTCTTGTCACATTCTGTGTCACGCTGAATCTCCCCGATAACTGCGTTAAGGGTACACGTGATTGTAGAGTGCTCAGCCAATTACACGTCAATTTCATGAGCAGGCTGTTCTGTTGATCGGATCAACTGGAACCCTCGAAGTCGTAAACACGGAATGCTACGACAATATACATGTATATATATATATATATGTGTGTGTGTGTGTGTGTGTGGTGTCTGTGTCTGTGGTGTGTATATAGATATATGTGTATATACATATATATATATATGTATATATATATATAATATATACTATATATATATATGTATATATATATAATTATATATATATATATATATATATATATATATATCATATACGACATCTTCTTTTTATTTTTTTGTCTACCGAATCCACAAATCCACTATCTAGACACCTGCCCCAGGAATGGACCCGAAACCATGTGACTAGGAATCAAAATTTTTTACCACATAACAAAAATCTACACCGTGGAAACTGTTTTACAAGACTGGCATAATAATTAAATTGAACGATTTGCAGTCAAATGATCAGAATGTAGCAGCAACGGCGTGAGTTTCGAGAGAGAAGATGAGAAATGGCGCAAAAAATGAAAATCTTAAATGGAGAAGAATGAAATCATTGATTTGGAAAATTGCATGATGGATCAAAATTTAACAGTGTTTAAAGAAATTGTTTTGTCAATAACGAGCTTTAAAAATTGTTCGAGCTTTCGTTCAGCAGATTTTAAAGATTTTATATTAGAACCGAAACGAATCATGCTAGTGTTGAGGGTAGCAAATTGTAGCCCTATTTATTAGGTTTCATAACAATATGAATAATTATGGTCGTATGGAAAGATACATTGGTTGTCGGTAAATACGTTGAGTGCCTATGTATATACATGTATCTATGAATGTATGTACATGGGTTGGACAAAATAATGGAAACACCTAGCATCATAATTTTGAAATATCTATAAATCCGTCAAAAGTTTAATTTTAATATTTTTTTAAATCTATAATTAGTGTTGCTTAATATGTTTTGCTAAAATTCCTGTTTCTTTTCAGATATCATCTGAAAAAAGGTAATTAAAATTCAGTAAAATGACAGATCTGTCGGACTTTCGAAGAGGTCAAATTGTCGGTGTTCGCATGGCAGGCGCTAGCGTAACGGAAATAGCCGAAATGTTTGGTGTATCAAGAAGTACTGTATGTATCTGGTGTACCAAGTAGTAATAACAGCCTTTGAGAAAGAGGGGAAAACATCCTCGTTGAAACAAAACTCCGAAAGAAAACCAAAACTTTCAGATAGGGACTGTGGTACTCTTGCGCGAATTAACAGAAAAAATCACAAATGTACAGCTCCCACAATTACTACAGAGTCATATCCCCAACCATCATCACTACAAGAACTGGAGACTGTTTTAGATGAAGAATGAACAATTCAAACTTTGTACTAGTCCATACTTCGTATACTTCAAGCTGTAATTACTGACAAAGGCGGTCCTACCACATTTTAAAATAAACTTGTTTGAAATTCAAAGGTGTTTCCGTAATTTTGTCCAAGCCCTGTATGTCTGTAGTATATATATGTATGTATATATATATGTATGTGTATATATATAAACACTTTTTTTCGGTTCCAACAGCCTCTTACAGAAGCCCATCTCTTCCAGGCTTTAGATTACCCATTCAGTAATCTAAAGTCTGTGAGAAACGTGCATCTGTCAGAGGGTAACGAAACTTTAAGGTGCGTGGAACCGAATCAAACTGCTTTAAATAATATATATGTTCGTTTTTGTTATTAAAATTTTTCGGATAATGTTTGTGTTGATGTTATCTTCTTTTTCTCCCCACTCCCACTATCTCTTTTAATTTTGCTGTCGCTCTCGTCCGCTCTCATATCTGTCTATCGCTCTCTTCTTGCCGTTTTCGTCTGTCGCTCTTATCCGCCTCCATATTTGTCTCTTTCACTCTCTTGTTCATGTAATTTTCAGTTTTCAATGAAAACTTGATATAAGAACAATAACAAGAATTCCAAGAACAACAATCAAATACTAGAATAGCCGGGAGAAGAATAACATCAAACCAAAAAAAACAAAAAAAAACAAAAAACAAAATGAATTAAATAAATCAAAAAGAACAATATAATCAGCAAAAATTTAAAACCCCACAAGAATTAGAAATATAAATACACTGGAGTAGACAGACAAAGAAGCCAAACGAAGAGTACAGCTCAAGAAAGAGAATTTATAAACAGCTTTTTGTAATTGTAATAGCAAAACAATGGCAAAAACAATAAGGACGATGATAAAAATTGCATAAATAGTAACAAAACAAGAAAAATGTCAAGTATAGTGGTGAGCAAGGACAAACAATAATTAAAAAAATAATTTATTATTTCTAAAAAGGCCATAAAAAACAAAGAGAAACGTCTACGCGATCTGTTGAAGAGGATATAATGTCAGCCGAAATTTCTCTCAAACCCTATCCGAACTGTTTTATAAATGGATAGATTGGATGACAGGGAGAAGAATAGGAATATAATAAAGAGACAGGGTTGCTATGTCCGGAATGTCTTTGAGTAACGACCTGGTCGTTCAGGACTGAGTGGGCGCTAAAATAACCCAATAATAATAATAATAATAATAATAATAATAATGATAATAATAATAATAATAATAATATCATCCTCATATCATCGTCAACTGCAACGACAATGACACACGACAACGGTGGTCTCGACGACAAAGACCGCAGCAAAGAAAGGTTGTTTGTTATTGTTGCAATATCGATCTTTTTTTTTAAAGTGAAAAAATTGCGAGTAAAAGTGGACAGACAAATCAGAGAGAGCAACAGACAGAGGCAGGGGGGAACTGAAGAGGGAGAGAGAGAGAAAGAAAAAAAGAAACAAAGAAACAAAGAAACAAAGAAGAAAAGAAGGAAGAAGACAATGAGGAAGAGATTAGATAGAGACTATGAAAGATAGATAAAGAAAGGAAACGATAAATGAACTAATAAACAATATTTCAATATTCCCACGCTCTGGTAAGTTCTATAGATTTCTTGCTGTTCCTGTTGTTGCTATATAACCCTAGGTCAATCCTGACCGTACAGACTTCTGATCTAATGTATCTCCGCCGTGAACGATTAGATTTTATGTGTATGTAGAAGTAGAACAAGAGTGTTCTATTTCAAGCTGTCATAGTGTCCTGCCATTATATCAGAAATCAGAGTATTATTGGAAGGAAATTTGGTTATTGTTTCTAGCAAGTTTGGAGACCATATACAGGTTGTCCTCGTTGACATGTCTCAACCAGCTTTTCCACGAGTTGCTAGAAATAACAGCCAAAAACTATCTCACATCAGATCCTACCCATTTTATATGTTCTAGATATGGTGTAGACATGGATAATACATAAGGTCAGGAGTAAAAATAGTTTCGGAATGATTGCGGTGCTACTGAGAGTCACTGGACTGCCCCTGAGTTAACAACAAATACTAGAAGTTGAAGGGAACATGATTCAAAACTTATAATGGGAGACAAATGGAATTAATGCTAGGGCGGTGAGATGGCGACGAAATCCGTCCATCTTTACGTTCTGGGGTTCAAATTTCACTGAGGTAGTCTTTGCTTTTTATTCTTTTGGGAGTTGATACAATACGTGCCATCTGAACACTGGGTTTGATGAAATCGGCTAGTTCTTCCCACCCACTCTAAATTCTGGTCTTCTACTTATAATGGAAAGGATTAATGTAATTGATGAATTTAATTCTACGAAGCCTGGAACACTGAGGCAAGTATTTCAGGGGTACCCTATATTATCGGCTCAGACAGAATAAAATGCAAAGCTGGCTTCAGATATATAGGAGCCACGGGAATAAAGTGGTACAAAATATACCTCAAGGCTCTGGAGCAGTGGTTTTCAACCAGGGTTCCACGGAACCTTAGGGTTCCGCCAGTACAGTCTAGGGGTTCCACGAGAAGTTACAAAACTGCTAAAATCGGCAGTAATTTTTAATTCTCCTGTGCAGATATGTGTGCATACGACTATTAAATTATTGCACAGGGGTTCCTCGAGCCAGTGGAATGTTTCCTTGGGGTTCCGCTCCAGCAAAAGTTTGGAAAGCACTGCTCTGGAGTAACAAATTACTTTAACTAGTACCATCATGAGCACTACCACTAATACCACCTGCTACAACCACCACCGTTATCTACTACTACTACTACTACCACTACTACTACTACTACTACTACTACTACTACCACTAACACCACCACCACCACTACTCTCATGACGCCGGTGTTAAAACATCGTAGAGCCAGAGACAGGCGAGATAACTCACCATCAATCCCATTTGGGAGTGATGGACATCGATGTTTCGCTGTTTTTGTGGCTTATCAACACCGCCTATTCGTTATAGTTGCTGGCGGGTCAGCTAGCCAGTCCAGAGACTTATATAGCATAAAACGACTTATAGCTTGTAAAATCAAGAGCCGGTATGCGTAAAAATTGCATACACATTTGTGTGTGTGTATATATTATATATATATATATATATATATATCACGTGATCACGTGACCGACCAGACCTTCAGATGTTGTTACACATCGGTGGTCAAAATGCTTTCGCATTGTTTTAGCCTTCGAATGACGCCACCCCGCTGGCTAAGCGAGCAGGCCAACAGAAGAAAGAGTGAAAGAAAGAGTGATGAAAGAGTACAGCAGGAATCACCACCCCCTGCCAGAGCCTTGTGGAGCTTTAAGGTGTTTTCGCTCAATAAACACTCACAACGCCGGTCTGGGAATCAAAACCGCGATCCTACGACCGCGAGTCCGCTGCCCAAACAGTGGGCCATTGCGCCTACACACACACCACACACACACACACACAACACACACACACACACACACACCATATATATATATATATATATATATAATATAGATAGAGAGAGAGAGATAGATAGATAGATAGATAGACAAACAGAGAGACAGGTAGATAGATAGATATGAGTGTGTGTGAGATAGTGTGTATGTGTAGTTATAACTCATTTTATATCTGTAACTGGTTCTAAGACAGGCGACTTAACACGAAAATCGACGTAAAACGAATGAAATATTTTAAAAACATTT
>NW_021824482.1:17500-18509 GCF_006345805.1 Octopus sinensis | reverse complement strand
ATATATTATATATATATATATATATATATATATATATACTAACAATATAGGATGAAGTCCCTTTCTCTACAGAAAAGGATTCCATCAAAAAGCGTGGCAGTATATTAAAAAACCATTACGGTTGAAGTATAAACAACTATAATTAAGGGCTAAAGAAGTGGATTATAAGTGGATAAATCAGTGTATTGGCTATAGAAGAAACCTTCTTTAGCCCTTAATTATAAGATATATATATATATATATAATATTATATATTTTATATATATATATATATATATAATATATATATATATATATATATATATATATATATATATATATATATATATATACGGAACCGAAAGAAACCCATCGTGTATATATATAAGTCTTGGGGTTGATTTATTCGATTAAAACCCTTCAAGGAGGTGCTCCAGCATGGCCGCAGTCAAAGGACTGAAACAAGTAAAAGAATAACAGAATACATACATACATATATGCATGCATACCTACGAACATGCATACATACATACATACATACATACATACATACATACATACATACATACATACATACATACATGTCGACATACAAACATGCATACATAAAAAGTAACCAATCACAAGTGAATTGTCCCGTTATAAGAGTGCTATTTCATTCATCTACACAAACCTACTTATATGCATTCATTAACTTACATTCAGACATTTACTAATCCCTAGAACATTGTTGATTCAAAGCCAAGAGTGTAGTCACTTGCCTAATGAACAGCCTGATTTCCGATACTTCCTGCCCATAAGACTTAACAGAGTAACCTGAAAAATCTATTATATAAAATCTGTTCTGTCTGTCTGTCTGTGTGTGTGTGTCTTCTAGGATCTCGGGCATCCTCCATCCAATTGCGCTCAAATTTGATATGTAGATACCGATGGTATCAGGGCGTGTATAAGTCTTGAAAAAATTACAAAAATCGATTCCAGGGGAAAATGCGAACGATAAAGCCTTGGGAACGTGCATTTGTATGAGCAA
>NW_021824482.1:0-12500 GCF_006345805.1 Octopus sinensis | reverse complement strand
GAATAGCAGAAAAGGAATAGATGGGAGAGAAAGAGAGAGAGTGGAGCGAGGTTGAGATAGATCGACAGGCAGACAGACAGACATAAATAGATAGAGTGGTAGACAGTTAGATAGATAGATAGATAGATAGATAGATAGATAGCTAGATAGATAGATAGATAGATAGATAGATAGATAGATAGATAGATAGATAGATAGATAGATAGATAGATAGATAGATAGACAAATAGATAGATAGATAGATAGATAGATAGATAGATAGATAGATAGATAGATAGATAGATAGATAGATAGATAGATAGAATAGATATTTAGATAGGCAGAAAGACAAATATATAGATAGAGAGAGAGAAAGAAAGAAAGAAAGAAAGAAAGAAAGAAAGAAAGAAAGAGATTGATAGATAGATAGATAGATAGACAGACAGACAGAAAAACAATCGCATAGATAGACAGATAGACAGACAGATAGGCTGGCAGTCAGATTGATTGATAGATAGAGAAATAGACAGACAGACAGAGAGATAGACAGACAGGCCGGCAGTCAGATAGATAGATAGATAGATAGATAGATAGATAGATAGATAGATAGATAGATAGATAGATAGATAGATAGATAGATAGATGGATTCTTCTTCGGCACAACAAAAAGAAGCGAAAAATCACTAATATCCACCTCATTACCGGAAATACATGTAAATTCCTATCATTAGTGCAACGTTGTTTCGGTGCAACTATCTAGCAACTCTGATCGCTGAATGATTGATGAGTATCCGTCCTGGATCAGTGTTTACGGGCAGCTGGACGTCACGTGCTTTACAAAGACCTTCCTTCTTACGACCACCACTCTCCATCACTCAACTAGCAACACTGCCCCCAACTCGTTTTCAAAAGCTGTTATCAAAAGGCCATCTGTCATGTGAAAACAAACGGCGATCCTCGCGCCAGCGAGCTGTAAGCAATGATGAACATCATGAAGATGATGATGATGATGATGATGATGATTGATGATGACGACGGCGGCGCGACGGCGGCGATGACGACGATGACGACGATGACGAGATGATGAGAAGGAGAAAGGTGTTGATGACGTCGGTGATGAGAACTGTGATGTTTTTGTTACTAGTTATCGTTGTATATTTTTTAGTTGTAATTACTATTCTTGATGTTGTTGCTGGTGGTGGTGGTGGTTGATGGTGGTAGTGGTGGTGGTGTATTGCTTTTCACGCCGCTAATAAGCCGTCGTATTGATGATGGTGTTGTCGTTATTGTTGTTGACGTTGCTGTTGTTATTGCTATTACTATTATTATTTGGCTATTTCGTGTGCTAGTTGTTTTCACGGTACTCTCTCCATCCCTCCCACTGATATAGTTAAATGTCAAATGTCAAATGTCAAAGTATATATATATATATATATGTGTGTGTGGTTGTGTGTGCGTATGTGTATAAATATATATATATATATGTGTATATATATGTGTGTGTGTGTATATATATATATATATATATATATATATATATATATATATATATATAATATATATATATATATAATATATATATATATAAATAATATATATAATATAAATAATATAGAAAATATATGCATATATACATAAACATATGTACATACCTACATATAGAATACACATACCTGCGTATATGGGTGCTCCTGGATTCTGAGAACTTTCCGGTCTAGAGATGCCCACATTATCATCCTTCTCTACTCTATTTTTGTCCGACCCCGCTTTCAGTACGGTTGTCCACTGTTGTCTCCCCATACGAAGCAACTCATTATGAAAGGGGAAGTACTCCAGGGGTCAATAACAAGAAAGATAGACAGCATGAGAGGCATTGATTATTGGGGTCAACTAAAAAAAACTCAATCTCTACTCCCTCTAACACCGCCGGGAGCGCTACATCATTTGTGTGATGTGGAAAATATTCCATCAATATTGCACAAATTATGTTGGCATCAATTTTAAAATCCATCCAAAACATGGCCCCCGTGCTATCCGCCCACTACAAAAATCGAACTCATGACACATAACATTACGTCACAACTACTTTACCTCAACCGGTTCAACTCTTTTTAATACCATACCAAAATACGTCAAAACGGAAACAGATCCCATAAAATTCAAAAGTTTACTAGTCAAATTTCTTCAAAACATCCCGGACCAACCTCCTCCACTCGGTTATGTCTCCAACAATAATAACTGTTTCCTATAGTGGGCCATGGTGCCCCATATATGACTAAAAGACTTCACCAGGTGGTGCTATTATACAAGCAGAAACCTATCAAAGTTTTATATGTATAAATACATATAAATATTTCGTTTGGGGATTTGATTTGCAAGATTCTTTATGTGAGTTCGTGTGTGGAAGCATATTTTGTTGTGTCTGGGGAGAGCCATTCTCTTTTAGTGCCTTATAATTTAACATACTCACCGGTACATTTTCCACCTATTTCTTTTTTATTTTTCTAAAATTTTCGTTGCGTCTTGCAACCTTTTCAATAGTTTTAGAGAGCCAAAACTATTGAAAAGGTTGCAAGACGCAACGAAAATTTTAGAAAAATAAAAAAGAAATAGGTGGAAAATTTATCGGTGAGTGTGTTAAATTATAAGGCACTAAAAGAGAACAATACCAACAGTTACAACGGCGGCAGCAGCACCAACAGAAATGGATGCTACACCAGAAACAGCAGAACCACCAGACTCACGTCCAGGAATATCAGTACCGGCAGCGACTCTAGCAACAACAACAAAGATATCAGACCCGAAGTTAACGAAAGAAATTTCGGCGGTGGTAGTACATCCAATACAGAGACACGAAAATATGTTAGTTCAACAGTAACCCCGTTTAAGCAACATCTGACAGCTATAATTCTTCCTTTAGGATACCGGTAAGGCGCAACATCACGTCTCTGGCTAGCCAGGTATGGCGCATAAAAGAGGAAGGAACCCTACATATAATTAAATGGAAGCTCCTTGAACTAGGCGTTTATATAAACGGGAGAACAAATGATGTAAGCTTAACTTGGCTGAGAGTGTAAGAATCCTAAAAACTCGTTTGACCCGGAAGCCTTTTTAAACTCCAGGAATGATGTATTCCGTCAGTGCCCCCATCTAAAATGTTTCCTGCTTCAGGCTTGGAATTCCCCATTCGTTGAATAGAACCGCCACTGCTCCTTCAACTATCACCATGGGCGGAGCCAATGTAAGGAGAATAACGCCGCCCAGATTGCAGCAAAACCAACAGACCGTTACGTATTTCTTCCGCAAGTCCTAGGAGTGGCTGTGTGGTAAGTAGCTTGTTTACCAACCACATGGTTCCAGGTTCAGTCCCACTGCGTGGCACCTTGGGCAAGTGTCTTCTACTATAGCCTCGGGTCGACCAAAGCCTTGTGAGTGGATTTGGTAGACGGAAACTGAAAGAAGCCCGTCGTATATATGTATATATATGCGTGTGTGTGTTTGTGTGTCTGTGTTTTTCCCCCTAGCATTGCTTGACAACCGATGCTGGTGTGTTTATATCCCCGTTACTTAGCGGTTCGGCAAAAGAGACCGATAGAATAAGAACTGGGCTTACAAAAGAATAAAGCCCGGGGTCCAGTTGCTCGATTAAAGGCGGTGCTCCAGCATGGCCGCAGTCAAATGACTGGAACAAGTAAAAGAGTAAAGAGTAAAGAGTATGTAGTGCCCTTGTATATATATGTACATATCTAATATTGTATTATATATTTTATTAATTTGCCTGAACGGCTGATAACTCGCTTTTAAAAATACCATCCCTTATTTATTTATAAATAATATATATATATATATATATATATATATATATATATATATATATATATATATATTATATATATACAAGGGGCAAATACCCTGTGAAACGCGTCTGTAGATGTTGGACTGGCAGTGTGAAGCGGCTGACCTCCCTTGTTCGAAGGTTATATGGATACAGATTGTGTATCAATAGCTATCTTAAGGCGATGGCCTCATGGAGCTAATCAGCGGCAGCGTTTATTCTTATATCTATAAGAATGCCATATTAATATGGCGATAACAATTAATTTCCAGTAACGCTGCCGTAATCTCTTTTATAGAGACTTAGTAATTTTAATATTTCTATTATTGAAAACAAGTGGATGTATTCCACTGAAACTAGGTAAATAGAAACCTTCGAACAGAGACGTCAGTGGCGACACCTGCTAGGTCTGACTACGCTACATTGACAAGGGGCAAATACCCTGAAACGCGTCTGTAGCCGTCGGACTGGCAGTGTGAAGCGGCTGACCTCCTTTGTTCGAAGGTTATAATGGATACAGATTGTGTATCAATAGCTATTATAAGGCGATGGCCTCATGGAGCTAATCAGCGGCAGCGTTTATTCTTATATCTATAAGAATGCCATATTAATATGGCGATAACAATTAATATATATATATGTATATGTATATATTTGTGTGTCTATGTTTATCCCCACCATCGCTTGACAACCGATGTTGGTGTGTTTACGTCCCCGTAACTTAGCGGTTCGGCAAAACAGGCTGATAGAATAAGTACTAGACTTATAAAGAATAAGTCCTGTGGTTGACTTGTTCGACTAAAGGCACTGCTCCAGCATGGCCGCAGTCAAATAGAGTATAATTATAATTAGGGTTCAGCAAATAAATTTGCTTCACCGCATACCGAAATTTAGAAATAGAAGCCAAAGAAATTACCTATTTCTCTACCATAAGAAAATCTCCCAGATAACATTTACTCAAAAACAATTCACGTACGCGAAGAGAAAAACAACGACATTCACTCGGCATTCGATTAACTGTGGACGCGTTTCGGTGTTAGATAGATATGAAAAATGCAAAATCGTGTCATTGGATATAGTTTGTCTGATGTTGCTCGGATCGGATAGGTATGTTCAATTTTTTTCAGTGCTCTCAAATTTAAAATCTTGAAATACTGTACTGAAGAGCGAAAATGATTGGAATGGAAAAGTGATTTTTGCATTTTGTATGAGTATATGTTATAACATATACATGAGTATATGTTATCTGGGAGATTGTCTTATGGTAGAGAAATAGCTAGTTTCTTTGGCTGCTATTTCTAAGTTTCGGTATGTGGTGAAGCAATTGTTTTTTTGTTTTGTTTTTTTTGTTTTGTTTTTTTTTTGTTTTTTGTTTTTTGCTGAACCCTAATTATAATTATACTCATAATTATAAAAATTATTGTTTAAGTTTACCGATAATGGTCCTTTTAACATGCCGAAACTACTTGGTAGAATTATTAATTATTAATTAATTAATTAATTTCACCTTTATAATATATATATATATATATATATATATATATACGACGGGCTTCTTTCAGTTTCTGTCTACCAAATCCACTCACATGGCTTTGGTGGAACCGATGTAATAGTAGAAGACACTTGCTCATGTTGCTAAGCAGTGTAACTGAAACCGGTAGCATGTGACTGGGGACCAAATTTCAGTTTCCATCTTCCCAATTTCACTCATAAATTTTGGCCGACCTAAATATATGGTTAAAGACAAAACACTTGCCCGAAAAATATCACACAGTGAGATCGAACCAGGGGCCTTGTGTTCACAAAACGAACTTTTAAACCATTCGGCCTTGTTTGCAGAACGTAGATGTACATGCCGACAGAGATGGTATGAGGCAACTTTTGAACAGCAAGGCAGCCACGAAAGAGCAAATAGATAGATAGATAGATAGATAGATAGATAGATAGATAGATAGATAGATAGATAGATAGATAGATAGATAGATAGTAGATAGATAGATGACATACACACATACATGCATACATAAATGTATGCATGCAGGCATACATACATACATACATACATACATACATACATGCATGCATGCAGGCAGGCATATATACATACATACATATATGCATGCATGCATGCACGCAGGCAGGCAGGCATGCATACATACATACATACATACATACATACATACATACAAACATACATACATACATACAAACAAACATACATACATACATACATACATACATACATACATACATACATACATACATACATACATACACGCATGCATAGCTAAGCAAAACTGCATATCTGAGTGAATTTGGGTAACTTAGTTTCCGTAGCGTTGAATGAACTTATTCCGCCTGTTAGTTGGCCGTCTGCTTCATCTCATTCGAAGTCCACTGATGTCCTGTCAGATATGAGAATCAGTGGTATGCATGCTTTATCGATTAGAACCAAATCTCGTTAGCAAGGACTTGTCAAACAATGATGAACGACAGATGTCTCAAGTTTTGAAAAAGAGTGATTAGAGAATAACTCTCAATTATGATGAGGCCTAGGCAAGGTCGTGTGGTGCAGAAGGTCGCTTTGCAGCCACGTTGTTTAGGGTTCGGTTCTACTGCCTGGCATACTAGGTATTGTCTTTTACCGTAGCATTGTGGCTGTGTGGTAAGAAGCTTGCTTCCCAACAACATGATTTGGGGTTCAGTCCCACCGCGTGGCACCTTGGGCAAGTGTCTTCTACTATAGCCTCGGGCCGACAAAAACCTTGTGAGTGGATTTGGTAGGCGGAAACTGAAAGAAGCCCATCGTATATACATATATATAATATATATATACTTATATGTGTGTGTATTTGTGTCTTTGTTTGTCTCCCCCAACCCCCACCATCGCTTGAAAACCGATGTTGGTGTGTTTACATCTGTGTTTATACGTATGTGTAAATACTGGGCTTACAACGAAGAAGTCCTGGGGTCGATTTCTTCGACTAAAAAATCCTTTAAGGCGATGCCCCAGCATGGCCGCAATCAAATGACTGAAACAAGTAAAAGAATAAAAGAATATATACATGCATAGATATATATACACTGTTGAAGAAATCAGCTGTAATCTTGATACCAATGAGGTTAGAGGAATACAGGAGAAAGTAAACCTCTATGGACCATTCATAAGGAATTTGCGAATCTGAGAATCAAGATACGCCTTTGATTCCATACTTACTATTAATGGAGTAACAGGACATCTACCAACCCACCTGAAACAAAATATGACTGATCTTCGGTTTTGTGGGGTGTATAGAATGATGAGTGGAGGCGCAATGGCCCAGTGGTTAGGGCAGCGGACTCGCGGTCGGAGGATCGCGGTTTCGATTCCCAGACCGGGCATTGTGTGTTTATTGAGCGAAAACACCTAAAAGCTCCACGAGATGAACAAAACAAGATACTTTCCTTCACGATTTTGTTACGAAGCAGGTGACTGGTCAAGATCAACTCGAAATTAAAAAGAGAAAAATGAAACATACATATTTACATACATATGTATACACGCCTTCACGGATGGATGTGTGTGTGCGCGCGTGCGAGTGTGTTTGTGTGTGTGTGTGTGTGGAGGGGTGTGCTGTTTTGTGAACGCAGCACGTCCGAATGGTTATGACGTTCGAAGAAAGCGGTGATGATGATGATGATCATGACGACGACGATGACGACGATGATGATGACGATGATGATGATGATGACGATGATGACGACGATGATGATGACAATGATGATGATGATGACGATGATGACGTCGACGAAGACGATGACGTCGACGAAGACGATGACGTCGACGAAGACGATGACGTCGACGAAGACGATGACGTCGACGAAGACGATGACGTCGACGAAGACGATGACGTCGACGAAGACGATGACGTCGACGAAGACGAAGACGATGACGTCGACGAAGACGATGACGTCGACGAAGACGATGACGTCGACGAAGACGATGACGTCGACGAAGACGATGACGTCGACGAAGACGATAACGTCGACGAAGACGATGACGTCGACGAAGACGATGACGTCGACGAAGACGATGACGTCGACGAAGACGATGACGTCGACGAAGACGATGACGTCGACGAAGACGATGACGTCGACGAAGACGATGACGTCGACGAAGACGATGACGTCGACGAAGACGATGACGTCGACGAAGACGATGACGTCGACGAAGACGATGACGATGATGATGATAATGATGATGATGATGATGATGATGATGATGATGATGATGATGATGATGACTGGACGATTCGATGACACCAACGATGGAAATAAGTCAGCCTAATATTGTTAGAAATCGTTGTTATTTTTGTTCTTCAGGGCTCGATTTGTACATAGCCTTGTAATTCTTATTGACGCCTCTGATGCTGTTGTTATCGGAGTGGGGGTTTTTTTTTGGGGGGGGGGGTGAGTGGGGGGGGTCAATTTTGATGAATTATTTGTTATTGCTTTTGTTATTGTTTAAGTGGAGGATAATAATGTCGTTGTTGTTGACGCTGTTAATGCTGTTGTTGTTATTGTCGGTGGTGTCATTTTAGTTGTTAGTGTAGTTCTAGCCGCTGTTGTTGTTGCTGTTGTTGTTAAGGCCGGTGTCATTGTACATGTTGACTAATTTTAGATTGACGAAGAAGAAGAAAGAAACAAACAAACAAACAAACAAAAGAAAATTCGTATTGACTGGATGATATAATACGAAATCCCCTTCTTCCAATTCAAAAGAATTCTTGAAGACTGAAGACAAAAAAATATATTCATATATCTGTATGTATGTATATATGTATGTGTGAGTGTGTTTGTGTGTATGTGTGTGTGTATATATACATATATACATATATATATACACCAATATATATATATATATATATATACAATTATGTATATACATATATATACAAATATACATACACAGACAATCACGCACACACATATATTTATAAATGTGTGTGTGTATGTATGTATATATATATATGCAAGTAGGCATGCATACATATATGGATGTATAATGAATGCAAAATGAAGAAATATACAATTCTATCTACCTTGTTTGTCTATTTCATTCGCACTGTTTGTCGGCCATCCTTCCACCCAACCAGCCAACCAGGTATTTTTTATCTTTGTTTAGCTTTCGTCTTTCGCTTATACATCCTATATCGTTTCGTTTAACTAATCATGTCTTTTTTTAGTTACACTCTTTCTGGTTTTCAGTTTCCTTATAAAACTACCTTTCCAACATCGCACCGCAAATATCCACACTCACACACACACACACACCACACACACACACACACACATACACACACATACACACGTCCAAATGTATATATCTATGCATATATATATATATACATATATATATACACAAGTAAGCACAAAGATGCAAAATAAGGTGGAAAATATAGTAATCGAATACCAAAGTTAGAGTAATATCTTTTATTAAAGTATTCATCGCAAGTGTCCGACGAACGGAAAGTAAAAGTATAAGAACAGTTTTGTAATAATTTGCAGCTTTCATAAAAGCTATTATAGTAATATAATATATTATATATAATATATATATATATATATATATATATAATAAATATATATATAATATATATGAATTGGTAAATATGTTTACAAGCGACAGACAGACAGACGACAGACAGGCAGGCAGACAGACAGACAGACAAAAAGACAGACAGACAGACAGACAGACAGACAGACAGACAGACAGACAGACAGATAGATAGATAGATAGATAGATAGATAGATAGATAGATAGATAGATAGATAGATAGATAGATAGATAGATAGATAGATAGATAGATAGATAGATAGATATGTGCCAACTGGTTAAAATGATAGTTTTTTTTCCCAAATAATGGATTTTCCCTGTTGTGAAAGATGATTACATACTGAAAAGGTTTCAGTGAATCATCGTCGTGAAGACTTCTGTAACAATGTTCACCTTCTTTGCTTTAGCGCGATTTGCATACATATTAACGGTAAAAGTGTATTCGTATGCAATTAGGTTAAATGCCACATTATGCTACATGTTCAGCGTCTTGGAATTAAAAAGGTGAATGTGTAAAGCATTTTCTGTCATATTTTCGCAACCAGTCAATTCACAGTCGGAGAAATGTAAGATTTTGTGGGATTTTCCTACTCAAAGGGACAAGAAGTTAGAAAATAATAGACCAGATATTACAGTCACAGAAAACGAAAAGCAAAGTAGCTTGCTTATCGACCTATCATGCCCGTTTGATTCCAGGATCGTAAAGAAAGAGAAAGAAAACAAAGAAAATATAATTCCTAAAAATATGAAATAAGAAGACATTGGCGCATGCGAACAGTAAAGGTCGTTCCTTTAATAATTGGTGCCTTGGGAACAGTAAGCCAAGATATAGACAAATGGTCGAAGAAGATTGAAATAGAATGCCCGGTAGAGCTCCTACAGAAAGTTTGCCTCTTATAGGCAGCAAGGATTACCAGGAGGGTTCTAAGCACTTGAAAGACTGCCGAAAGTGTGTTGATACCTAAGGTTACAGGTAGTAACTCGCTACCTACAAATATCCTACCAGGAATAAGACCAAATCTGAGCTTTGTTTCAATAATAATAACAGCAACAACATACATAATAATAATAATAACATAATACACAGAGAAATTAAGGTCAATAGCCCAGATATCGTTGTCAGAGATCACCAAGAAAAACATGCTTTCTAATCTATGCATTAATACTAACAGATGACAATGTTTCTTTCAAAATACATAGATCTTAAAAATAGAGGTAACTCGAATATGGGGCCTAAAAACAGAAACAATTACTATTATAGTAGGTGCATTAGGTATGATAAAAAAAAACATTCAGACAAATATATAACAAAAACACCAGGACTTACAAGTATATATAACATACAGAAAATAGCACTACTAGGCACCTCGTACATCCTACGTAAAACACTTTCACTACAGTGAAAATAAGAGCACCACAATAAACCACAGCACATACCCAAGGCACACAGAGCTGCACTCGGCAGTGCAGTGAAAACACGTGATAAAAATAAGACTACTGAATAATAATAATAATAATAATAATAATAATAATAATAATAATAATAATAATAATAATAATAATAATAATAATAATAATAATGCACCTATCATAGTAGGTGCATTAGGCATGATAAAAAAATATTCAGACAAATACATAACAAAAACACCAGGACTTACAAACACATATAACATACAGAAAATTGCACTACTAGGCACTGCACACATCCAACGCAGAACACTTTCCATACAATAACCATCAGAGCATCACAACAAATCACAGACATACCAAGGCACACAGAGCTGCGCTCAGTAGTGAAGTGAAAGCACGCTATAAAAAATAAAACTGAATAATAATAACAATAATAAATAATAATAATAATAATAATAATAATAATAATAATAATAATATAACAACAACAAACAAATAATAATAATTAATAATAATAATAATATAATAATAATAATAATAATAATAATAATAATAATAGTAATAGTAATAATAATAATGTGATACGTTTACGAATATGTCAGTGCAGATTAATGTGACAGAGAGCCTTTCTTCAACCGTTTTGAATAAAAGACAGCGTGAAACTTGATTCAAGAGATTTTACCTTGCAATAAAATAAACAAATTCTAAATCATGGACTGAACACTTCTACGATTGTAAACAACCGTTAACTAATCTGTTATACATATATATATTTATATATTATACATATGATATATTTATTATATAATATAAATAGGTATATATTTTATGTATAAATATATATATAAAATATATATATAGGTAGATATATATATATATATATATATATATATATATATATATATATATATATATACATATATGTATGTATTATATATATAATATATATACATATATGTATGTATTTTATATATATATATATATATTATATATTTATATATATATATATATACATATAATAATATAAATATAAGAGAGTGGTCACTATATTGATCACTCTAGCACCAGTTAATCAAAAGGTTTCAACCACGAAAATACATGTTTCCCATGAAAGCCAAGTACGACTGTTAGCTCACACGGACAGGGCAAATAAAAAATAACAAAAATACAGATTATTTTGGGACAATTGTTTCGCTATTAATGAATTAAATGTAATATACTTACAATAATCCATTTGTAGCTCGTCAGCCAAGACTATCTGGATGAAATCCACTCAATCACACGCCAGATTTTACCATAACGATAAATACGCGTGTGGTTCAATTGATTACAACCGACGTTATAATTCAAATGCCCCAACCAACAGCGCGCCAAAACTCTCACGGAACAAATACAGCATTTAGAAATAAATGCAGCATTTAATTATAATTAATAATAAGGGTGAGAGAATTAGATACTAATTTAATAGTATATTTATTCCACACCAAGTGGCCTAGTGCTATGAGAAACCTGGATTATATAATATTATATAACATATTATAATTATTTTCACAAAATAAATATAAGAGAGTGGTCACTATATTGATCACTCTAGCACCAGTTAATCCAAAAGGTTTCAACCACGAAAATACATGTTTCCCATGAAAGCCAAGTACGACTGTTAGCTCACACGGACAGGGC
>NW_021824481.1:17500-18793 GCF_006345805.1 Octopus sinensis | reverse complement strand
TATATATATATATATATATATATATATAATATATATATATATATCTATATATGTTTTATAATACATATATATATATATTATATAGATACAAACACACATAGTAGCTAGCTATTAGGTAGATAGCAATATACACACCCGATATATATATATATATATATACGACGGGTTTCAGTTACCGGGTACCGAATCGATTCATGGGTTTTAGGGATCCAAAGGTTTAATAGAACGCACTAGTCCTGGGTACCACACAGTGGCGCTGATTTCGGAACCATACTGCTGGAAAGCAAACTTCTTACCACACAGCCATGCCTGCGCCTATCCAGGTTAATGAAACTGTTCTTTTTTAAATTATACCCTTAATTCTTCCTATTTCTCTCATTTTAACTATATTCAGAATATTAATAATGATATCCTTTTCTACTCTACTAGGCACAGGCCCAAGGCCGAAATTTTTGAGGAGGGGGGCCAGTCGATTAGATCGACCCCAGCACGCCACTGGTACTTAATTTATCGACCCCGAAAGGATGAAAGGCAAAGTCGACCTCGGCGGAATTTGAACTCAGAACGTAGCGACGGGCGAAATACCGCGAAGCATTTCGCCCGGGGTGCTAACGTCTCTGCCAGCTCGCCGCCTTTAGCCGCCTTAATATTAATGATGATACTGATTTATAAAGGTGGGGTTAATGAGTTTTATAAAGTATTGTCGTAACGTAAAATCCGATGATCAGATTTCCGGGGAATTTAGTTATCCGGCAACCGTACGGTCCCAGTGCTGCAGGAGTTTATTGTATTGAGCAATACTGGAAGAAATACTATAAAAGGGTATACAGCACAATGGTTTCGAATCTTCATGGTGACTGCTTAACTTCATTCACATTTAAACTGGAATAGGGGAGAAGTGTCGGGCAAAGAAAACGATCAAGCGATTCGGCCCCCTTCTCCATGAGTCAAAACCGAATCCATCAGACATTATGACACGCTATGTATTACATATATAGCTATACAGACACAGAGGCACACGCAGACACGCACACACACACACACACACACACACACACACACACACACACACACACACACACACACACACATAGACACTCACAGACACACACAGACACACATAGACACACGCGTTCACACACATACGTATTCAAACGCTCACAAGCACTCACGTTCAAACTTCAACATATATACATATCTCCCCATCTCCCTCTCTCTCCTCTCTCTCTCTCTCTCTTCCATATCTCTCTCTCTCGTATATATATATATATATATCTATATATATTTGTATGT
>NW_021824481.1:0-12500 GCF_006345805.1 Octopus sinensis | reverse complement strand
CTCTCTCTCTCTCTCTCTCTCTCTCTCTCTCTCGCACACACACTCACACACACACACACACACATATATATATATGTGTGGAGGCGCAATGGCCCAGTGGTTAGGGCAGTAGACTCGCGGTTGTAGGATCGCGGTTTCGATTCCCAGACCGGGCGTTGTGAGTGTCTTTTGATCGAAAATACCTAAAGTTCCACGACGCTCCGGCAGGGGATGGTGGCGATCCCTGCTGTACTCTTTCACCACAACTTTCTCTCACTCTTTCTTCTGTTGGCCTGCTCGCTAAGCCAGCGGGTGGCGTCATTTGAAGGCTAAAACAATGCGAAGCGCATTGTGACCAGCGATGTGTAGCAACATCTGATATATATATATATATATATATATATATATATATATATATATAGCGAAGCATTAGTGTTATCCTTCTCCCAATGTGGGATGGAATGCTTTGCCGTATTCGTTGCAGTGCTCTGTAACTAGTGTTCGAATTCCGCTTCGCCCTTCAACGTTTTGGGACCCAAGAAACAAATCTAGAGTCCAGTACCGGAGTTCAAATATTCTACTGCTTTATTTAATGTACCCTGAATGAAGAAGGGAAATGTTAACCTCAGTTGTATTTGAACTCAAGCGTGGACAACTTGGACAAATAACGGAAGCTTAACCAACCGACGTTCTAACGACTCAAACAACTTGAACTACATTATTTCGATTCTTTTTCTTTTTGTTTTTTGAACCCTTGTTTTCATAATCCGTCTTGACCAGCGGTTCCTTAATCGACTAGCACTCCATCGTTTCAAAGATGAGGCTTCCACTTGATCCATTCAACAGAACAGTTTGCTCGTCAAATTAATGTGCAATTTGCTGAGTATTCCACAGACATGCGAATTCTTAACGGTGTTCTCTGGAAGATTCAGCGTCACACAGAATGCGACAAGACTGGACTATTGAAATACAGGTATTATTCATTTTTTCCCATCTAAGCGGCTTGATGCAACGAATAATAAAAATGTGTTGTTTAAGGGCATAACGCACCACTAGATAGATACCAGACTCATGACTTTACAATCGTCAGCCGAATAACCTAACCAGTTAACCACCCGGCCTTCACAGCCGGATCCTTAGAGAAGCGAACATGGTAGTCTGGATCCAACTCAGAAAATCGAGCAACATGACCAAACAAGTCTAAGCTGAACCTCCAGAATCATACAGTTAAAAGGACACATCTCAGTTTCTGAGGATACTCTTTAATCTTTACTCTTTTACTTGTTTCAGTCATTTGACTGTGGTCATGCTGGAGCACCACCTTTTAGTCGAGCAAATCGACCCCCAGGTCTTATTCTTTGTAAGCCTAGTACTTATTCTAACGGTATCTCTTTTGCCGAACCGCTAAGTTATGGGGACGTAAACACACCAGCATCGGTTGTCAAGCGGTGTTGGGGGGGGACAAACACAGACACACAAACACAAACACACAAACACATACACATACACATACACAAATATATATATATATACATATATACGACGGGCTTCTTTCAGTTTCCGTCTACCAAATCCACTCACAAGGCTTTGGTCGGCCCGAGGCTATAGTAGAAGACATTTGCCCAAGGTGCCACGCAGTGGGACTGAACCCGGGACCATGTGGTTCGTAAGCAAGCTACTTACCACACAGCCACTCCACACAGCCTGATAACAAAGAAAGAACAAAAAGCAAAAAAAAAAACAATTCTTTCATCACACACACACAGACACACACACACGCACACACACACACACACACACACACACACACACACAGATATACACACACACAATTAGCCGTCCAAGTGACAATCGAATGTAACCAAAAGCACGAGACATGTTGAACGTATTAAACTGCTGACACTGCATTTCTTCATTTATTTTTCTCTTTATTCTTTCTCCTCTCAAGTCAAAATATGCAGCTAAATCTTCCTCTGGATATTTGAGATATTGGCTTAATCTGTTCACACATTTTTTTTTTTTTTCCTTCTATTCTATTTCTTCCGAGGTAGACATTTGTGTAGCTTTTATCCTCAAAAGGACAGCAGAAACAATGAAATTCTATTTGGACTAATGTTCCCTTCGTAGGTATTACACGTTGCTTTAGGTGATATCTCTAAAACGTAACCAACAGCAGTTTCAGTTCATTCCAATATATGTTTTTATTCTTCGTACATGATTTCCATGTGTTTTTCTGTTGCTGTTCTGTTCGTTTTAGGTATTACTTCTTTTTATGGTCATTTTCTTTCTAATTTAATTTTCTTATATTTTTTTTTATTATTACGTCTTCCTCTTATTCTGTTTTATGTGTGTGTGTGTATGTGTGTGAAAGCATATATATTACTAATACATATACCATTATATATATATGTGTGTGTGTGTGTGTGTTTATATATGCATACATATATATAAATATATACATATATATGTATAGGTATATTATATATATTTGTATGTGTATATATATATATATATATAATATATATATACATATATATATGTTTATAAATATATATATATATATGAATATGTGTGTGTGTATATACATATATATATACATATATGTATATGTGTGTGTATATATATATAGATATATATGTATATACATATATATATCTATTACATATATGCATGTATGTGTGCGTGCGTGTTCACATATTCTCCATTCAATTTGTGTCCATTTATTTTTTTTTCATCTCTTTCGTATTTTATTTTATTTTATTTTATTTCCTTTTCCCTTATTTTGTTCGTTCGATTTTGTATGTCAATAAACTTCATTTGTTAACTGACCAATCAGGGAATCGTGCCACATTTTCGGCTACTTTAATACTGAGATAAGGCTCGAGGTAAAACAACTAGTTTGTTTCTGTTGTCCGAAATCCATTGTAGCTCGTTCTTCATACAATGGCCGAATCAAGGAAGATATTAACTTCATTCCCCTATTGCCTTCTCTTCAGAATTTATTCCATTTTGTAAAGCGTGACAATTTCGTCGCAATGTCGCCCTCCTTTTCGCTCATGTGGTGGTAGTTTTTGTTTTGATTTTTTAACATTTATTTGCTGTTGTTGATGTTGATGTTGCTTTTATTGCTGTTGTTGTTGATGTCTTTCATTGGCACTCTTTTTGTTGATGCTATTAATTTTTTTTTATTCCTTTGCTAGTTTTCCAATAAAAAATTTAATTTAACCAATGCCTGTTTCAGCAGCCACACACACACACACACACACACACCACACCACGCATACACACACACACACATATATATATATATATATATAATATATATATATATATACGCTTTCAATCCCAGAAACGCAGACAAGCAGACATAACACTTATTCAAGCACACATACACGCACACACGCAAACACAACATACGCAAACACGCTCATATATATATATATATACACACAACCTGTGAGTGTAAGTGCACGTGTGTGCATGTATGTGCGTGCATGTGAGCGTGTGTGTGTGTGTGTGTATGTTTGTGTTTGTGCGTGTGTGTGTGTGTGCATGTGCATGTGTGTATACAAGCAATCAGTATTTCTTTATTGTATAGTTCCTCCCAGCTTGAAATATGCGTGCAACGGTTTAAACTTAATTCTTTCTGGGGATAAAGCTTTCCCAATAGCCGGATTATTATTTTTTTTCCGTTCCCGTTTTATAACCATGGAATTTTCTTCACCTGATATGAGAACCAATGTATTTACAATTAGATATGTGCAGTGCATATTGAATGATACAACATAATATAATACTTGTTCAAACTTTGAAACCAAAAACAAAAAAAAAAAACAGAAAAAAACCCGGAAAAGACAAGACCGTTGTAAATAACTTGTAGAAGTTTTAAATCAAGCGTGTTAAGTTTATTTTAGCCAAGTGTATATCATGTACTGTAATAAAATTGCAATGACTTCGGTCACAAAACCTAATTATAGCCTGAAATCTTACCAATGCTTCCACACACAAACTTAAAATACAACACATTGACGAGCACACAAATATAAGTATCTCGTTTTCGTTTCATTCATACAAATGACCTAAACCCTAAATGTATATCTATATATACTTTTGCATATGTTTAAGTTGCTTCGTTATGCTGGAGACAGTGTAGAATACCTGCTGTGCTGATAACGCCTCTTTAGGCAGAAACACGTGTTTAGACATGCTCATCCCTAATTTGGTCATTGAGATTGTTCTTCCACTGAGTCTAAGCTATCAACAAAATCTTTGCATTAATATAAACCTCTGTAATATACTTTCAATTCTTCTGAAATTCTTCGGCTACAGTTCTACTTCTTTTACTAGTTCCATTCATTGGACTAAGGGCAAATTGAGACATCACTCTCAGTGGTTCTAATTCAACATATTTATCTCACTACATACATAGCTCGTCTGTCAGTATTTAACGAATCACTAAGATCACTTTGAGATAAGGCGACATAAGATTTGTTTATGCTTATAAAGATAAATATACACATGCATACATGTATACACACACACACAGATATATACGGATATATATATATATATATATAGCTAATCCAAACATGAAAGCACAAAAAAACACAACAACGCGAGGACGTGGAACAAATATAGTATTATTGGACGCTCAGGAAAGAAGGAAAGAAGGAGGGTTTAACGTTTCGAGTGGAGCTCTTCGTCGGAAACATAGGAGAAGGAAAGATCCAGAGAAGGGAAGACAGAGGAAAAAAAATCGCCAATGGTACACACGCGGTCACATATATATAATAGAAATATGTTACAAAAAGAAAATAGAAACTACACGTGGAAATGTAAAGGGAAAGTAAGAAGAAAAAGAAGTGAAAATGCACATTGGAAATCAAAAAAAGTAAAGGCTTTTTATGAAAAGTAACGATAGATATATACAATTAAATGAACTGAGGGACGAATAAAAGTAATAAAAGTTATTATTGTGAATTGTTTAAAGAGATTCAAAAGCATACCGGTTTCATGAATTTACTAATCATTGCTTGGAAATATATGCGATGTATTTTTACAAAGACTGTACGTTTTCTTCTTGTTGATTTTGAGACGTATGGTGTTTCCAATTTGACCAAGTCTTTCAGATTTGTCTTGTAACTCTTGACGCGTGTATGCGAACAAACAGATGTCGTTTGCATAATCTAAATCTTCTAGTTGAGTTGTCTTTCATTCTATACCACGTTTATATTCTTCTATCGTTCTTTACATCAACCAATTCACTGCCGATGAAAATAAGATCGGTGATAACACGCATCCTTGTTTGACTCCGGTTTTGATTTCGAATGGATCTGTCAGTTTGTTGTAGAATATAACTTAACATTCAAAGTTTTCATACAATAAACGCATCATCTTGTCTAATTTGTGTGGGAAACCATAGTGCCTTAGAATCTTCCAAATTGTATGTCGGTGAATGCTATCGAAAGCTTCTTTTAAAATCAGCAAACAGCATGCACAAAGGTGAGTTTATGGGATTGTTCAAGTATTTGGCGAATTACAAAAATACTGTCGATAAATGATTTTTCCTTTCCTAAATCCAGCTTGCTCTTGGCGAAGTAATTGGCCAACTGCTGCTGTGATGCGCTGCAATATGATATGGGTGAATATTTTACTGGTGATTGGTAATATAGTGATTCCTCTCCACAATTATTACAGTCTAGTGCATCAACTTTCTTTCTTAATTTCACAATTAGTCCTTTTTTCCAGCTGTTCGGTATTTCCTCATTTACTCTTTACTCTTTTACTCATTTACTTGTTTCAGTCATTTGACTGTAGCCATACTGGAGCACCGCTTTTAATCGAGCACATCGACTCTAAGGCTAATTCTTTGTAAGCTTAGTACTTATTCTATCGGTCTCTTTTGCCGAACCGTTAAGTTACGGGGACGTAAACACGCCAGCATCGGTTGTCAAGCAACGTTGGGGGGGGGAAAAAAACAGACACACAACACACACACACACACACACACACACACACACAACACATATATATACGACGGGCTTCTTTCAGTTTCCGTCTGCCAAATCCACTCACAAGGCTTTGGTCGGGTCGAGGCTATAGCAGAAGACACTTGCCCAAGGTGCCACGCAGTGGAACTGAACCCGGAACCATGTAGTTCGTAAGCAAGCTACTTACCACACAGCCATTCTGCTTTAAGAATTTAAGCACAACTCGATCTAATCCTGATGATTTGCCGTTTTTTAATTTACCGGTAGCTTTTATGACTTCATTTACCGTGATCTCTCCTGCGTTGATTTCCAAGTCCTTATCCGCTTCTTTTATTTCAGTATAAATTATTGTCTCTGGGCGATATAACAGATGCTGACCATGTGATTTTGAACGATAAACCAATCGCAAATATTGACGAATTTAACTATCAAAGCATCAAAATAACAATGGATAGAGTTTGCATTCATGAAATAAATGCAAGAATCAGCCAAATCAACCAATCATTCGGTATCTTAAACGCAATATGGAAATCATCAATACTCAGCAAGAACACCAAATCACGATTTTACAAAAGCAACATACCTAGTATCTTCATCCATAGATCCGAATATTGGAAAACAACCAAAAGTATTGAAAAGAAATTAAAGGTGTTTCGAAATAAATGTTCACGAAAAACTTTTGAAGGTCTACTGGCCGAATGTGATCTCAAATAGCCAACTACACACCAAAGCTGATGTGAAACCAATAAGAGAAACTATTGAAGCAAGGAGATAGAAATGGCTGGGTCGAGTTTGTCCCTATAAATTGAGCTCAATTGTAAGGATCGCTTTGCAATGTGTTTCACAAGGTAAAAGAAGACGTGGCCGATCAAAGCAAGAAGGTTAACAATGGAACAAGGGGTGAGTTGGGCTCTTGAGCAAAACACTTCATTTCATATTGTTTTACTTCACTCAACTGTCAATGGGTTGCCCCTGCGACGGAGTAACCATTCGATCGGTGTGGGGGTGGGATGTTGGCCTGCACGCCTAGCCAGTTAGGGAGGAGACGCATACTTCTTACCTCACAGTCGCACCTGTGCCACACATCCCATGAATGTCTTTCAGTGATAGAAGGTAGAATGATCTTGTTGTCGCCTCAGATACCACAATTAGATCCGAATGAATGAATGAGAATGAATGAATGAATATAGATATATATATATATATATATATATATGGCAGAATTGTTAGCACACCGGGCGAAATGCTTAGCAGTATTCCTCTGTCTTTACGTTCTGAGTTCAAATTCCGCCGAGGCCAACTTTGCCTTTCATCCTTTCGAGCTCGATAAATTAAGTACCAGTTGCGTACTGGGGTCGATCTAGTCGACTGGCCCCCTCCCCCAAAATGTCGGGCCTTGTGCCTAGAGTAGAAAAAAGAAGCACCAGTTGAGCACTGGACGTGATATAATCGACCTACCTCGTCCCTTAAAACTGCTGTTCTTATATGAAGATTTGAAACCATTTTTTTTTTTGTAATTCTCGAAAGTCTTAGTACGGAGAAGAATAAATTATTCTCATAACATTTTTTAGGTTGTTAGGAATGATTTTTTTCCAAAATTAGGCGTACGGAGTAGAACTTCAACCATTTCGCTTGCCCATGGATTTCACTAGTTAAGATTTTTCTTCGCTCTGCTGATTTTGTAATAACCAGGTCCGACCAATGAAAATGTAATATGAATTTGTTGAGATAAATTCGTATCCTAAAGCAATTTTATGGAAAATAATTCAATTTCATCTACTTTATATACGATAACTCTAATTCATAGCAAACCTATCAAGGCGTGATAAACACTGTTTGATACGCTAGCGCTCATTGATGAAGCCTCGGTGGGGAGACGTGTTGAGTTGCAGAGGAGAATAAAAAATATAATATTCAAGCACGAAATTACACTGGGTAGTTCAATAGCCGATGTACATGCATGAAAGGAAAGGAAAATAATTAATAAGAGATAGTTAGATAAAAAAAATAAAAAGAATCCTATCAAACTGAACAAAATAGATGCGGAATCAAAAAGAAAAGTTTAGAAAAAGAGAATGATGATGATGAGGGTACGAGGATGATGATGATGATGGTGATGAGGGGAGGAGGACGAGAAAGGTGGTGGTGGTGGTGGTGGTGATGGTGGTGGTGGGGTGGTGGTGGTGGTGGGTGGTGCTGCTGCTGCTGTTGCTGTTGCTGGTGCTGGTGGTGACGATGAGAATGATGATGGCCGCTGACAATATTGATGATGATGACGACGACGACGATGATGATAATGATGATGATTATGATTATGATGATGATGATGATTGATGATGATGATGATGATGATGATGATGATGACAATTACAAAATATTTAATAGCAATAACAACAACAATAACGTTCCAACATCAGCAAAAGACCAGAAATAAATCGATTCCAATTCTTGACTGGTTCTTTATTTCTATCAATTCCGAAAGATGAGAATCAAAGTCCATTAAGGTGGAAGTTGAACTCAGAAGTAACAACTATTTGTCCGTCGCTCTACTGATTCTGCCAAATCAGTTCATAACTACAAGAACATTGATTCCTTTGATTTGCAGCAAGAACATATATGAGGGGACATTACAAGAGCAATCTACAATTTGTGTTGGGGTTTACGTAATAGAAGAGGGGAATGATGGTGAAATGAGATAAATGTATACAAAGCATTGAATGTATGTGATTCCAGATAGAAAGAATTAAAGAAACCCGCACATCCAGGATTACCCTGAGCGACGAGGCCACGAGCCCTCGTCCAATTATTGTTTTCCAATCAACAGGTGTGTATTTAGAGTAAGTACATTCACCCTAATCGTTTTTGTCAGAGAATGTGGAATATGAAAGCAAAAGTGGTGACAGTTGTCATCGGTGTTCTTGGGGTGATGACGAAAATCTTTTAGAAACACCTTGACGCAAACGGAATTTATGCTATCATAGCGACGAGCTGGCAGAAATGTTAGCACGCCGGACGAAATGCTTAGCGGTATTTCGTCTGCCGTTACGTTTTGAGTTTAAATTCCGCCGAGGTCGACTTTGCCTTTCATCCTTTCGGGGTCGATAAATTAAGTACCAGTTACACACTGGGGTCGATGTAATCAACTTAATCCGTTTGTCTGTCCTTGTTTGTCCCCTCTGTGTTTAGCCCCTTGTGGGCAGTAAAGAAATAGGTATTTCGTTTGCCGTTACGTTCTGAGTTCAAATTCCACCGAGGTGGACTTTGCCTTTTATCTTTTCGAGGTCGATAAATTAAGTACCAGTTACGCACTGGGGTTGTGGTAATCAACTTAATCCGTTTGTCTGTCCTTCTTTGTCTCCTCTGTGTTTAGCCCCTTGTGGGTAGTAGAGAAATAGGAATTTATGCTAGCATTCTGCCATCGAGAAAGACCACACTCTAGAAAAGCAGATATCCTGCATGTATTACTGTCTACCTGACGTTAAACAATTCGATAGGGTATCAGTTAAACGAACCAGTGTTAAGAATAAATTCTCTGTGCAAATGAAGGACTGGCAGACTCTCCAGAGTTAGGTGACGTATGAGTGTTCAGCTCATACCGAATGACCTGCACAAATGATTTGTCTTATAGTGATCAAATGTATGCACTCTCTCCATCCAGTCTATGTTGCTTGAACAGGTGGACTGTGTACCATGCGTCAGGTGTTGAAGCGGTTGTAGAGCAACGTGAGATGAAGTGCTTTGCTCAAGAACACAGCACACCGCCCGGACTAGGATCTGAAACCACGATCTCGCAACCGTGATTGAAACGCCCTAACCACTAGTCCATGTACCCACACTATGAAGGAATAATAATAATGATAATAATAATAATAATAATAATAATAATAATAATAAAATAATAATAATAATAATAACAATAATAATAATAATAATAATAATAATAACAATAATAATAATAATAATAATAATGATAATAATAATGATGATAATGATAATAATAATAATAATAATAATAATAATAATAATAATAATAAGTGGAACAAATAGGGGCTGCAATAAGGGTGGAGCACTTGCAGAAAACAGCACTGCTTGGAACCGCTCGAATATTCCGGAAGGTGCTCGAAAAATAAGAAGTGTTACTTTAGTTCACTAGTAATGAACAACTGACACTGTAGTACATCTCCAGCGTTAGAAGCTGTGCAAAGGCAATGATAACAACAACAACAACAACAACAACAACAACAATAATAATAATAATAATAATGATAATAATGATAATGATAACAGTAATAATAAAGACACGACAGAGTGGGGACTTATATACATCGGAAGCTATGGAATAACAACAGAAAAAAAGATGGTGTAAGCACCCGCCAGAAAAGGTCACAGAAAATGAGAAAGCAACCATACTATTGTATATACCAATACACACAGATAGGGAAATTAAGGCCAATGTGCCGGATATAGAGATCAACAAGGAAAAAATGCTTTTTAATCGAAGTATCAATACCAACAGATGATAATTTTTCTCTAAAAGAAACGGCGAAACTTTCAAAATACGGAGATTTAGAAATAGAGGTAACTCGAATGTGGAGTTTAAAAACAGAAACAATTCATATCATACTAGGCGCATTAGGTATGATAAAAAAATATTCGGACAAATATATAACAAAAACACCGGGACTAACAAGTGTTTATAGCATACGGAAAATAGCACTACGAGGCACCGCAGACATTCTACGTAAAACACTTTCAATACAATAAAGATAAGAGCATCACAACAAACCATATCAGAAACCCACACAGCTGCGCTCGATAGTGAAGGCTTCGAAAATTAATTAATTAATTAATCAATTAATGGGCCCAATCCCAAGTTAATTTAATGTTTGATGAAGCCAACAAAATGGGTAACATTTTGCCCTCTTTCCCGGTTCATATGTAGCTCCGATATTTCCTCAAAAGAGATGACAACATGCTCACTGACAAAAATGAACAGCAGATTCTTATCAATCTAGAAGATTCTTATCAATAACCTAATTATATTTGTGACAACATTGGTTGTTTTAGTCCTATGTGAACCAGGTTCGTGTCAGTATTCTAATGGCATCGACTATAGTACAAACTCAAAGAGAGAGAGAGAGCCGATTTAATACATCGTAACCATATTGCCAATGGATTTTAATGATAAGCTTCACTTCCTTAAGACAGTTTCCTAGCTGAGAAACTGCACAGCCGCTAAGCTTCTTTCTTCTTTCAAGAGCATTAGTCACCCATTGATTTTTCACATTATGGACGTACAAATTTATCTCTAGATTTATTTACTAAAACTGTGTTCAGAAAATTATGAATAATATGTCTGTATACAGTTCTATATTTAAGAGATGAGGAATTATGTACATTATTTACATTATTTATATTATTTATATTTGAGGAATATTTGTCCTCATCTTGTAAGTTATACTGCGTTTTTGACTTTGAGAAAAATGCATGCTTTTACAAATGTTCACTTTCTTAAATAAACGATATCAGCTAAGCAAATGCCTTTTCTAAATACATTAAAATATATAATCTGAACTGTATTCCGGAAAATTATCTCTGTCCTACTTTAGCATATAAAAGATAAATTTTACTGGGGCAAAATGAGTAAGATAAGATAAGTTAAATTTGCCTCTTCACTTCTCCGGTATTATTTTTGAGAAAAGACACAAACACATCGTTATCCATCCTTAGACACCACAAAGATCAGAAATGCAACAAAAATATAAAATATCTAGATCAAATTGAAAGAGAATCATGGAAAAATTGCACCTACGATATTAACGAAACTTGACTTTATAGGAGCACTCCGTCGGTTGCGACGATGAGGGTCCCAGCTGATACGATCAACGGAACAGCTTGCTCGTGATATTAACGTGCAAGTGGCTGAGCACTCCACAGACACGTGTACCCTTAACGTAGTTCTCGAGGAGATTCAGCGTGACACACAGAATGTGACAAGGCTGGCCCTTTGAAATACAGGTACAAGAGAAACAGGAAGAAAGAGCGAGAGAAAGTTGTGGTGAAAGAGTACAGCATGGATCACCACCATCCCCTGCCTGAGCCTCGTGGAGCTTTAGGTGTTTTCGCTCAATAAACACTCACAATGCCCGGTCTGGGAATCGAAACCACGATCCTCCGACCGCGAGTCCGCTGCCCTAACCACTGGGCCATTGCGCCTCCACAACGAAACTTGACTAAATCCCAAAACTCAACATAGAATATTCTCTATAGCTTCTTCACGATCTGCTAAACTGGCTCTTTTCCCAATATATTGATACACCGTGAAGTTAAAAAGAAGAAATTGAAATTTGTCATTACGTATTTTATTCCAGTTTAGACATAATTTTTTTCAGAACTGAAAATTATCAAATAGCACATGAGTGTAGAAAACATTGACTTGGAATCCGACAAAAGAATAGATTGTTAAACACCAAAAATTATCCAGATATTATATTAGTAACTTCAGTTGCAATCGGGTCAAACTTGAAGAAC
>NW_021824480.1:0-18479 GCF_006345805.1 Octopus sinensis | reverse complement strand
AAAGTAAAACAGAAAACATCGAGAAATATGTGTATTCTCTTAATTAAATAATCACGGGAGATAACTACAATATATTTTAGAGTTATTTCCCTTAATCCTATAAAAAAAAGACATGAAAGTTAAATATTTAAGTGTGTTTGTTTTTCGCTTGCGAAGAACACACTTGCATTCGCACAGGAAGAGACAAACACACACATACAACTTTTCTGCTGCTAACTTAAACGAATAAACATTGACTAGCTTATAATTCACATTTAATTACACCCCACAACTATATAAATTACTAACAATATCTAGTACTGCCCTTTGGACTTAAACAGGTTTTCATTTTGTTTTAGATAGTATATATGCGTATGTGGGTATCTACACGTGTATATGTATGAATGTATGTATTTATATATATAAATTTATATGTAATGGTAATTTTAGTATATATATAATATATATATATATATATATATATATATATATATATATATTATATATATTATATAATATACACATATATATATATATATATATATATATATATTATATAATATATATATATATATATATATAACATTTATCCGCACCAACGCACGGTTGCATCACCATATGGTTGTACCTCCAACCGTGCTGTTTACTGCTGTGATTTTTGCTACTAAGGTATCGGTTAAACTTTTGATTAATCTACTACAAGATTATTCATCTTTCTATTTCACATATATATATATATATATATATATATATTATATATATATATATATATATATATATATATATAACGGAAAGCTTATGAAAATAGACAAAAGACGAAGGCAGGTGGAACACAAACAAACAATTGTATTAGTATGGCGCTCAGGAAATATAATAAAACAAGTCTTTAACGTTTCGAGCCTACGCTCTTCAACAGAAAGATACACAGAGAAAAAAAACACAGAAAAAGAGAGAAAAAAATGCTTGCAGTAACTAACGAATCAACATGGCGATCTGATTTCGGCCAGAAGTCAAAGATCAAACATGAGACGCGAGAGCGGAAATTAGGGGAGATAATAGGTTGAATGACCTGCTCCAACATAAGGGTGTGGTGTGTGTGTGTGTGTGTATGAGAGAGTATTAGTGCGTATGAGAGGTCTGGACGTGTGTATGTATAGGGTTGGTGTATGTATTAGTATGTATTAGTATGTATAAGGGTGTGTGTGTGTGTGTGTATAGAGAGTATTAGTGCGTATGAGAGGTCTGGACGTGTGTATGTATAGGTTGGTGTATTATTAGTATTATTAGTATTATTAGTATGTATTAGGTGGTGTATGTATTAGTATGGCACATCATATATGATGCGATGTGTAAAGTCATATATATACACATACATACATATATATATATATTATATTATATATATATATTATAATTATATATATATATATTATATAATCATACATATCTATACAATACATACCTATATATATATATATATATAATAATATATATATATATAAATTTTATATTACACATCCGGATAAATGGCAAACTTTTACGAATTGCATTTCGGGAGAGGAAAAGTTTTTTCGGAATAAAAATTTAGCAATTAAGGACAACTACTTAATAAGGAAAACTTAACAAGAAATTGTCAGGTAGATAGCGTAAAAACCTCATAAGAGAAAAAATTTCGAAAATAATTATTTCTTATTGAACATATTAATTATATATAGAGGGCATTATACATACATGCGAAGGCATTATACATCTGCCAAACGCTAAGAGGGACAATTAGTCATTTCTACCAAAATATTACTAATAAGTCCCACCGAATGCAATTTTTCAAAGTAAGACAATTTAAAAAAATATAGACCTGTATTTCTTGTTAAGTTTTCCTTACTAAGTAGTTGTCCTTATTGCTAATTTTTATTCCGAAAAAACTTTTCCTCTCCCGAAATGCAATTCGTTAAAAGTTTGCCATTTATCCGGATGTAATATATGTAAACTCACCCATGTGCTTCGTTGATGTTGAGCAGTTAGCTGATCGGCTTAAGCGGGCAGGGTCGTTGTTTATTTATAATACATTCAGGCCTGCTGATGAGTACGTAAGTATGAAATCACTGTGATACAGGTCTATATTTTTTAAATGTCTTACTTTGAAAAATTACATTCGGTGGGATTAGTAATATTTTTGGTAGAAATGACTAATTGTCCCTCTTAGCGTTTGGCATGTATGTATAATGCCTTCTGGCATGTATGTTAATGCCCTCTATATATAAATAATATGTTCAATAAGAAATAATTATTTTCGAAATTTTTTCTCTTATGAGGTTTTTACGCTATCTACCTGACAATTTCTTGTTAAGTTTTCCTTATTAAGTAGTTGTCCTTAATTGCTATATATATATATATATATATATATATAATATATATATATATATATATATATATTATATATATATACAATAATATGTTACATTACTCGGTAGTCAAGATAAAACTCTGAGTTTCAGATGCCGAAGTGGAAATCCACAACACCAACTCTTCGGTTATCTGGCTATTGAAAACGCTAGGAAAAATACCGTTAAATAAAGGGAAATTACTCTGTTATAACACTGTTTGCTCGCATTTTTCGTCATAAAAATTATATAAAAATGCATAAAAAATATATAAAAATATATAAAAATATATAAATTCTTCTTGGGACATAACATAGAAAGCATGTTCTGTCTGTTTTCTTTAACAGAAATTTAGTCACACGTGGGCATGATCCGAAAAGCTCTGTCCTTGTATTTAGACATGTAGTAGGGTCTAAGCTGCTTTTCCAGATAAGCCATCTCTCCATGTCGCATAGACCGCACCTTCCGCTGCCGTTGGTATAGGGCTTACATCTGGCCAAAATCTTCCATTGTATGTTATAAAGGCAGCACTCGCAGAACCACCAAAGTTGGAAGAAGTTGCAATGGCTGTCTCAGTGTTGAATAATGGGAAGTTTCCGGGTATGGATGGCATACATGCGGAGTTGTTACAGTCTGGTGGTGAGAAACTTCTGCAGAAACTTCACTCTTTGTTTGGTAAGATATGACTAGTGAATCTGTACCTGAGGACTGGAGAGATACAGTAATGGTGGTCCTGTATAAGGGAAAGGGCAACAGGAATGATTGGGGTAATTATAGGGGAGTATCATTGCTGTCTGTCGTAGGAAAGGTTTTATGCATGGTACTAAAGATCGTCTGCTGAAATACGTTGCAGACTGTGTTCTTCAAGAAAGACAATCTGGCTTTCGTGTGGGATGTGGCACTACTGATATGATCTTTTCAGCTAGACAGCTTCAGGAGAAGTGTGGAACAGGGTCTGGATTTGTATCAGTTTTTTGTAGATCTGACAAAAGCCTTTGATACCGTCAATAGAAAGCATTGTGGAAAGTCCTCCAGAAACTTGGGTGTCCTGAAAAGTTCCTTGCTTTGGTTAGGTCTTTTCATGAAGACATGAATGGTAGGGTGAATGTTAGAGGGAAAATGTCGGAGGCCATTGCAATACAAAATGGAAATAGGGGGATATCCTGGCACCGACTCTATTTGCCATATATTTTGCGATGGTGTTCTGTATTGCATTCAGAAACTACAGATACGGTGTTTACATCCATTATCGAACCTCTGGCAGCATATTTAATATCAGGCACTTTGCGCGAACAAAGGTATTTACCTCTATCATGAGAGACCTTTTGTATGCAGATGATTGTGATCTAGTAGCACACGCAGAGATTGATATGCAACACATTTTTAATGCATTCTCTGATGCTTGCACTGCCTAGGATTGACAGTCAATCTCAAGAAAACTGTTGTCATACATCAATCTGCCCCTGGTAAGCAGTATAGTGTACCAATATCTATGTGTATGTTAAACGACTTGATGTAGTTGATCAGTTTGTCTACCTGGGAAGCACATTTAATAGATATAGCAATTTGGATGATGAATTCCACATAGAATTAGGAAAGCAAGTGTTGCTTTCGGAAGGGTAGAAAAGCGCCTCTGGAGTCGCGAGACATATGCAGAAAGACAAAAATAAAGTTGTACAAGGCATGTGTGCTCCCTTCTCTTCTCTATGCCTGCGAGACGTGGGTCACCTATCGATACCACCTTAAACAACTGGAACGTTTCCATCAGATTTGTTTCAGACGGATCTATGGCATCAAGTGGAAGGACCGCATCAGTGATCTTCAAATATTGGAAGGCTCTCGGTGTGAAAGTGTAGAAGCTCTTGTGTTAAAGCGAAGGCTCAGATGGAGTGGTCATCTGGTCAGGATGAAGGATTCAAGGATGCCAAAACAACTCTTTTATGGAGAGTTAGCTAAAGGAGAACAACCTCCACATAAATGAAAAAAAAAAGGATATCTCTCCTGACACATGGGAGGACATAGCTATTGACCATAGTAGGTAGAGAAGAGTTGTGCATGAGGGGACAGCTACTTTTGAGAAATCTTGAGTTGGGCATCAGAAAGCGAGGAGGGATGTCAGGAAGAGCATTGCAGTGGCACTGCCAGACAGTAAAGATCTCCTTATGATGTTGAAATGCACTGTCTGTGAAAGACCCTGCCTCAGTAATGCTGGACTCAAGAGTCATCTTCGTAGTCATAAAGCAAGACCAATGATTGACTACCAGGCCACTGGTGGTGGTGCTACACACCATACTAATCATATCTTTCAAGCATGTGGAAGGGAGTGTGATTTGGCGGGAGGACTAAAACGACATGCAAAGGTACATGAAGCCCAATTACAACTACAGCCAGCATTGCCAATAAAGGTTTTAGCTACCAATTCTGTACAAGACATAGTAGATCTTTAGCTGGACTGAAAAGTCACATTTGATCACAGCACCATTAACAACTAAGCCTCGTGCAATGGCCATACTCGATTACGAGGAGGCAGCCATCATGTATGTATGTATTATGTATGTATAATATCTTTACCTGTATGTATATAAACATTTACGTATATGTATGTGCACGTATTACTTGGTAAACTTCTTGATTGTTTTACATATTTTGATAGCGCTCTTGATTACTTGTAATCTTTTGATTAGGTGTGTTCTTTCTGAGTTTATGTGCTTCCAAAACCCTTGATAGAAATATAGAACCATATTCTGGATCGATTAAAAGCAGATTTCTCATCCATTCAACTCAGATGTGTTCTTTTTTACTCATCTTTAATATTATGTTAACAACAATGGCAAATACGACTGGAGTCTGGTGCTGTCCTTCATTTCACCAGTCCTGGTCAAAACATCCAACTCATGCCAGCACAGACAACAGATGTTTAAATGATGATGATAATGATGATGAACTACTGAGTGACTGATTACAAGTGTGTAGATCATTAAATCTGGTCGGTTAAGTTTACATTTTGTTAGTCTATAAGAACATTCCATCAGTATTCTTTCATATTTTGTTGGATTATATTCTCCATATCTCAGTAGCTTCTTGTATTAGTATCCTCAGGATTATCATTTCTATGGAAGTTTTTTCTAATGATTTGGGTGGTCTATATCCTTTTTGTCAATTTTATTCCTCAAGCAGTTGTTATTTCTGGTTCTAGTATTGCAAAAGCGTATCCTTTAAAGTAAGAGTTAATATCTTGTTGTTAATAACTCTGGTTATCAGTGCTGGTGTTACTTTGAAGATTTCTTTGAACATAGCTGTGTATGGCTTATTTTGTGATGTGTATACAGCTTCTCTTCTCAAGATTTGTTGAAGTAGAGTTTTTCGACTTCTCTGGGTGTGTATCCCTGATCATAGGTCAGAGAATACTTTCTTAAAAGCTCCTTTCAAACTCTTATGATGTTATCTGCCTCGTATATGTAGCCACAATCCATAGCTAAATTTCAACATCTGGTGGTCAGTAGAAGCTGTTGAAGGATATGATGTGACATTCAAATGCTGTTTAAATTGATTCTAAGCATCTGCAGCTTTAATTTTATTTTAAGTAAAAGCAGTCTATGTCAGTTTTTCTATAATTAACAATTTGGTGTCTTCAACATCAATAATTGAGATCTTATCTAGCATCTAGTTAAGAAGTCCAAATGTTGATATGAGTACCAGTATGGTTAACATATTAGGGGTAATGGCTACCCTGTTGTACAACAGGACAGACAAAATACAATTCCTCCAGATTTCATGCTTTGCCTGGACAGGGCAGTGCATTTCAGCCATGGAAAACCCTCCAGACTGGGTATGCATGGGTGAAAAAGTTACCCTCTGAGTTCAAGCGGAGGATAAAAAGGTCACTTGCTTCGAATGTGGAAAAAAAAGGTCACATTCGAAGCGATTGTGAATAAAAAAGAAGAGGAGGAAAGAAGAAAAAAGATAAAAAAACTCTTACAGACACCAGTCCCCACAACTATTCAAAACATCCCCAACCCACACCTACACTAGCTCACACACAAAAACAAATGCTCCCAATCTCCCTGTTGTGGTGCCACCTCCAACAAAGTAATGAAAACCCAACCCCAGCATACACAAACCCCACATTAATAAAAAAAAACCGCCTCCTACCTGATTTCTGAGGCACCTTGTATTTCAAACACAACATCCCCAGACGACACCATGGAGATGTCCAAAGGGGAATTCACAACAATTCGCAAACATTTACATGCACCTTCCCCACCCACATCCCCACGGGAAAAAGGACAACCCTACACCACAGATAACAAAAAAAGACCCCACTCCATCGCCCCAGAAAAAACACAAAAGAATGAAGAAACAATTTAATCGAATATGACTCTAAAGACAATTACTTGGAAGGACAAATTCCACAACACATTACGGTGAACTTTTGAATCTAAATGACACACATATGAATCGTGCCTGGATGGGGGAAAACCTATTCAGGCAGATGAAGGATAGGCATCTGAGAGGCATCAGGAGGGTCAAAGACCAACCCGAATGCCTGGAGAAGGACAGAAAGGAGGAGGCTTGACTCACGTTTGGTGAGATTGGCCCCAGAATCTCCAAGTAAGGGTAAGTAGAGCCTTTGTTTTTTTCTCCCAGGTTTATGGTTTCACTTAACTTGGGGTGCTTAAATGTACATGGTCTGAGCTTGAAGTGGAAGCAAGCTTGCCTCCTCGATGACCTCAGATCACATGATATACATGTGATGGTTGCTACAGAGACCAAGCAGGACAGTTTGAAAACCTTCTTGCCCCTCCTGAATGGCTATGAAAAAACTATGTCTCCTAGCCAGACTGGAAGTCGAGGGGGTGTAGTAGTACTTGTCTGAAAAGGCTTGACTCTGCAGATAAGTACATTCTATGTGGACTCTGAAGGTGGGCTGGTCGTCCTTGATATGAGGTACAGTGGTAGATCCTTCAGGTTGATCGGAATCTATGCACCCTGTGCTAGAGGATTGCAAACAAATTTTTATCAACGCCTAGAGACCTTTCTCATAACGTCAAAGACATTAATGGTGTTAGGTGACAATAATGCTCTCGTTGATGCACGCATTGACAGTGTTGGCTCAATTGATAGGAAAATGAACTCACGTCTCATAGATCTGCTTAAGCGATTTCAGCTAGAGGATTGTTACAGACTTGACCATCTGAATGTCCCAGAGTGAACCTGGATGAATGGCGATAGAAAGTTCAAGTCTTACTTAGATAGGATAGTGATAAGAGCTAGAGATAAGGCTAGCTTTATTTGTCCACATCTTGTTCAAGTATCCTACACACACGGACCATAGAATGGTTGGGTGTAAGCTGAACATAGATAGTGCAGTTAAGAGGATCCGGTTACTGGAAGCTGAACAAGTCTATTTTGACTTGTGAAGCATGCCGTAGTCAGATTAAGGAATTAGTATAGAGGCGTTAACCGGCTCTGTGGTTAATAACTGATGGTTAATAACTGAATTAATGTTGCCAGATAAGCCCGTACGGTAGAAACCCAGTGTGGCAATGATGCCACAATTAGGTCTCTGACTGATGATAGTTGGAGTTCAGTCGAAAGACAGACGAGATGTGTGAGGCACTTTACGAACACTTTGCTGAGTTGTTCGGGATGAGTGGGAAGCTGGATCATGATGAGGCCCTTAGGGGCTTCCTGTCTGGTGGCCCATGTCTCTCGGTGTGAGAAGCTGAGTGCTGTGAAGGGTCAATCACAGCCGAGGAGGTGATTGAGGTGCTGGAAGGTGATCCCGGGCAGGTTGATCCGTGACAATCTCCATCTTCAATGTTACACCTTAGAGAGGGTAGGGAATCTTTCTGGCACAGGAGGGGCACTGGTACATTTAGACCAGTCTAAAGCGTTTGATAGGGTCGACCATCGGTACTTGGCAGTAGTCCTTGGAAAGGCTGGCCTAGGCCCAACCTTCCATGGTTGGATTGCTGCTTTGTACAGCAACATCGATTCTGCAGTCAAAGTAAATGGATTCTTCTCGAAACCATTCAGGATCGAACTCTCAGTGCGTCAGGGGTATCCCCTGTCTCCGCTTTTGTATGTACTGGCTCTTGAGTGATTGCTGCAGAAGCTGGAAGCACTAGGAGGCACACCGAATGATCTGTGGTGTGGAGGTGGAGCTACAGTGTATGTGGATGACATCTCCATCATTGTGGTGGATGAGAGCCAGCTTCCAGTGGTGGAAGAGGCCATCAAAAGTTATGAGGTGGTGGCGGGAACAAAGGTTAACAAGGACAAGTCAGTCGGTTTGCAACTCAGCACGTGGAGAGGCAAGCCGATGACGTCCAATAATGTTGTAGGGCATTGGACAGAAGGTCCTGTTAGCTGCTTTGGCGTCTGGTTTGGACCAGACCTCCAGATAGAGAAATATTGGAGTGAGGTAGCCAGTAAGGTGACTGCTCTGACCCAGACTTAGTCTGGGCAGATGTTATCCTTGCTAAGGGAGGTGGAGTTGGTGTAGATGTTTATAGCATCTGTTATCACCTACCGTCTGACCATGGTGCCTTGCCCTGATTTGTGGCTGAACAAGTTGGAGAGAATCTTTTTCTGCTTTCTGTGGAAAGGAGGAAAGCCTCTTGTGAAGCGCTCTGTCTGCTGCCAGAAGCCACTGAAGGGTGAGCTAGGGATGCCTTTTCTGAGGATGAAAAATTTGTGTTACAGCTGAGACACCTCTGGATTTACCTGGATGGAGAACAGGTGTGGTAACTGCACGTCTGGTTCTACCTTCCGAGGTTAAAGTCCTTAACAAACCTGGTACATGGATCAAGCAGAGACCTAAACTAGGGGATTGGCATTTGGAGTGACATAAGGCACTCTCGGGCAGACAATGCCGGCAGCAGAAGTTCCACCACAGATTTTTATAGTGGGTTAGAGGGATTCATGTCTGAAGACGCCTTGGGGGAGACCCTGGGCTACGATGAAAATCAGTTGATCAACCTGTTCAGGAGAACATTCGGGACAGGGTATCTGGATAATTACCAGAAATCCCTTGCTTGGCAGTGCTTCCATGTGGTGTTACTGGTTCGTGATAAGCTTTCAAGGCACGGAAGTGCCACCTCACCATCATGTTCGAGATGTGGGCAGGACAGGGAAACCATCTTGCATGCATTCGTGGGATGTCCGCAATTATCGGGATTGATAGCTTTCACAGAACGACTGTTGTCATCGATGGGAAGAGTACAGCTATCAGCTGAATCCATCATCAAGATTGTGCTGCTTTCTTCTCTTAGCAGGGAAAGGAAGGCCTGTTTTTATGGTGTGGTAGCCATTTTAAAAGAAACGGTATGGAAGACACATGTGAAAGGGATTGTGATGGGTGCTTTTGTATCTGACTAAGGGTTGGTCAAATTTTTAGTTACCACCTCAACAGCAAGATCAGGCTGGGGAAGCAGTACCTGTCACGTGAGAAATTCGAGATGAGATGGAAGCCTGTGGTAAGAAAGCTGGGAGTGATTGGCACCAAGTATGTGGAGAGCTGGAAGAAAAGCAAAGGCCCCACCCTGATGTCAGATGCCTTTCTTTCGGTGTCACGTTGCATAACGCAAGGTATTTATATTATTTTATTTTTAATTATTCGCCTTTTTCATATTTTTAATCAATTCATAACAACGCTTTAAGCTACTTCACTATTCTATGTTTGTCTGTCCTTGTTTGTCCCCTTTGTATTATGCCTACATGGCAAATTTATTGAAATAAAGTAGCTTCCTTACCAACCACATGGTTTCTGGTTCAGTCCCACTGAGTGGCACCTTGGGCAAGTGTTTCTACTATAGCCTCAGGCCGACCAAAGCTTTGTGAGTGGATTTTGTAGATGGAAACTGAAAGAAGCCCATCGTATATATGTATATGTATATATATGTGTGTTTGTGTGTGTCTCCACCAACATTGCTTGACAACCGATGCTGGTGTGTTTTACGTCGCTGTAACTTAGCAGTTCAGCAAAAGAGACCGATAGAATAAGTACTGGGCTTACAAAAGAATAAGTCCTGAGGTTGATTTGCTCATCTAAAGGTGGTGCTCCAGCATGGCCACAGTCAAATGACTGAAACAAGTAAAAGAGTAAAAAGAGTAAAAGTCATATAAACATACATAGAGCTGCAACTGCGTGTATGTATGTGTGCATGTGCGTGTGTATGTATGTGTGTGTGAGTGTGTACACTGATGGATTTCAGGGTTTTGCCTATAGAGGAGTTGATTACTTAATTTCACTGGAGTATAAATACCTTTAATGGCGATACTTTAAAAAAAATTAATTCAGTTCAATTAAAAAGCATGGGCAAGCAACACATTACAATCTACACTATAGTTTATGAAAAATAATCTGTGCATAGGATATGCATTGCCCCTCCAATGCCTTTATTTTCATTATATAAAATAATTGCTTTGTTCATTTGTCTCTTCCTGGGTGGTATATGTACCAATCACCTGTGACTCAACACTTACTACATATTACATTCAGTCAGTGACAGCTGACAAAGTGAATATTCAAAAAACAATCACATTTATCTGTGTAGTAAATTCCATATTATTATGTTTTAATGTCATTTAATCTACTTATAGATAGTAGGTTGTTGCTGTTAACTAGATGACCTAATTAGTAGAGGAGTAGGATGTTCTGAAAGCACAGTTGCTAAAATTAGAAGTGAGTGAAGAAACTTCTGAGAGCTATTACCTCTGTTGGTATCAAAAAGCGTCTCTCTCAGACTGATATTGTGCATGAACAGCAATGCTAAATGGTAGTGAAACATAGTCCTCGAAAGCAGAAGACATGTAAAGGTTGCAAAGAAATGAAATTAGCATGCTTTACCAGATGTGCAAAGTCAATATGCAATATGCTACAAAGTGCAAATCTGCTGAGAGAAAAATTGGGTATAAGAGTTATCCGATGTAGTGTGCAAGGAAGAAGACTACACTGGTATGGTACTGTGATGCACATTGATGTGCTAAATGTAGATGGAATTTATAGAAAAGGGAAACCCAGGAAGATATGGGATGAAGTAATGAAGATCGATTTCATGATATTGAGCCTCATGCAAGAGATGATAAAAACAGAGATGACTGGTGACTTGCTGTGCTCAAGAAGACCTTTTTATCTCAACCAAAAAATGAGATCCTAAAAGCATATTATATACGCCTATAACCCTACAAAACATCTGTCCCAATCAAACCTTCTCTACAACTCATCTTTATAACATCAGCCCCTTCATCACTCTTTTAATTATAGCACTATTTACTCAAATACTGTAATTACAAGAACAAAGCTGCACATATTTCATCCAACTCCAACTTTTGTTTTTGGCACCACTTCTCTTGTCAACCATCTTTTATTCGCAATATTACCTCTTACCACTATATTTTCCACTGAATGCCCCATTAACCCTAAACAGCTTTGCATATTAATTTTGACTTTTATATACCTCTGTACAGTACTCACCTCTCTCTCCAACTCCACACGCTTCACATCATCTCTCTATTTCTCTCCACAACTGACCCTTTAAGTATTGCCACTTATCACCTCATCTTCCCTGATCCATTCCTATTTTCCTTCACTTCTTTCCAAACTGAAATTCAGAATTGAGTTACTTTGTGGCCTCATTAGTGACAATACTCTTAAAAGAACATCCAGTACACTCTGTAAAATGACTGGTAATAGGAAGGACACCCATCTGTAGAAACTGTCGTAAAAAGCAGACATTGGCACTCAACACAATCCTCTGGCTTATCAGATTCTGCCAAACAGTTCAACTAATGACAGCATGGAAGACAAACGTAAAATGACGATGATACTGATAATAATGATGGTGATGATGATGGGGAGGATGATGATGGTGATGATAACAATGATGAGGATGATGGTGATTTCAGAACCGTCTGAAGGTAACCTAAGCTTCGCCGGTCTGTTTGATAAACGAGAGCCAGCTTTGAGATGCGGAATTGGGGATAGTGTAAAAAGAATAACTCCTGAAAATGAGAAAGAGGTGGGTGGAGGTGAACAAAAACGAAATTAGAGAGCCAAAAATAAAGACAAGAATTATGGTGTAGTGACACTTCTGTGTAAGTTTCAGTGCACATGCGCAGAATTGGATTACCTCCGGTTGGCCACCAGAAGTTTCCTCATGTGCGCATGCGCAGGAACTTCAACCTGAAAGCGTGACCACTAAATCGGTCTTTCTAGCAGAGCAAGCTAGCGATCGGACGTGGCTCGACTTCTCTCAGGGAACACCCTACGCACAGAGAAGCTCTCACTTCGAAGCGGGAACGAACACCGTATCTTCTTGGCTCACACGAGTGAACATTGTAAACAGTCCTGTGGACTCGGCTGCCAGTTTCCCCACAAGAAATACATATGTATATGTTTTACCTGTGAACCGCAGAATAAACTACTATTGTTGTTATTGAAGACAGCCTGACTTTGGTTCCGTTTCTTCAACTTGTATGTGACAAGATCAGACCGGACACCCCACCAGTGTTCCTGAACTCTCATCCTGTTACAAGGGAAACAGAGAAAGAAAACAATAATTACCGCTCTCTCTCTGATCGGTCGTGTTATTCTTTGCTCCGCAGTGAAAGATTGTTTTTGTGCTGAAAATTGTGAAAATTTGCTGTTTTGGTCGTCGAGACCCCTTCTTTTCTGCTGCTGCAGCAGAGTTTTGCTCTTCTTTCCCCCTTGTTTCAGGGGCGAAGCGACGAAAAACATGAATTTGCCACCAATTTCTTCCGAGTCGGAGGAAAACTTTGAAAATTTGTTTGAAGGCATGAAGGCGAAAATGTGGGAGGAGGAAGGTAAAAGTAAAGAGGCGTCTCACGCGCGCATTACTAAAGAAGACGACAAGATGTCTAGCGAGGCTACTACACAACAGGAAAAGTCAAAAGTAAATTTTGCGAGTGCAGCAACTCGCCCCTGTGATAATATAGTTATTAACAAAGAAGAATTAAAGAAATACCAAGGTTTACTAAAAAAAGAAGGTGATAATGTGAAGTTGCTCCCTCCCAGTGAATTAATTTACGCGACGGAGAGAAGACGGTAATATACAAAACATATCATGTGAAAAATAGAAAAATTGACTTCGTGCCGAGGGAAGCCATAGAAAAATGCTTGAGGCCGATATGGCAACAAACAAGTTTTATAACGAGGGGTAGTCGCTTTGGCACTGTAGAGGTGCGTTTCCCTTGCGAAGAAAAAGCTAGGGAACATTCAACAAGGACATTGAAGTCGGAAGATGTAGTTCTTCTCCCGACTTATTTAGGAAAGAGAACTTCAAAAATAACGGTCACGGATATTCCACCCGAAATAGATGTGGCGTTTGTCATAGCCGCTATTCTCTTAGGCAAAGAGGATGAAATTGCCATTCTTCAGTCTAAGAGATATCGCCACATGAACTGGTTTGGACAAGATTTAGAGCTTGTGATCCAAGCAAACCCCTCAGACTTAGAAAAAGTGCCCAGTTCCCTCACAAGTAGTCGAGGGAGAAAGCCATGATGTTACGAATGTGGCGAGAAAGCCCACATAAGGTCGAGCTGTAAGAAGAAGACAGCCAAAGAAAATGCTGCCGAAAAGGCAAGCACGACGCCGAAGACAACAACACCCACCGCTAGAAATAGCAGCCACACGTCGCGCACCCCAATTGCCGAAGTTCAGCCGACAGCGGGAGAAATCAACAACAACAACGACGACGACAACATCAACAATAACATCCAGGAGTGGGTCACCGTAGAACCTCAAAAGGAAGACGGAAACGGAAAAACCCACCCTCTTCGGATACACAGGACTATGCTCCGAGACAGACAAGCACACCCACACCCACAAATACAGTCGCTAACTCACACGTAGCCAAAAAACATACACACTGGAAAAAGCACACACAAACACACACACCTACCACAAGCACACCCACGCTTCTACAAGCACACATACCCCCACAACACACGCACACACACCCCTCCACAATCGCCTAACATTAAAAAAAGAAACACCTTCACGGCGATAAATAAAAATAATAAACTATTAAGAGACCAAATTATTTTAATGAAATCGCCGAAAAAATATATCGCAACAGATGTAAATAATACTATTTCTGAAAATGTAGAATTTTATACTATAGAGCCATCTGTACAGGCAATACGCAAAAAAACTGACCTCGCAAAACACAACACTCACAAACAGAAAAGAGGAGGGTGAAACTACACCCTCTCTTCCGTTAAAACAGTAAGTTTTAAACTTTCGACTAATTTTTCACATTCTCGTTTAAACTCGGTTGTATAAATATTCGCGGCCTGGGGTCGTATTGGAAGCAAGGCTACCTCCTTAACGACCTTAGGTCGCATCGTTTGGATGTAGTGGTAATTACCGAATCCAGACTGAGTGGGCTGCAGGCCTTTATGCCCCTTCTAAACGGCTACGAGAAATACGTTTCTCCCTGTCGACCTGGAGGGGGAGGAGGAGTGGCAGTGCTGGTCAGGAAAAACCTGGATTTAGAGATTAGAACTGTCTTTATAGATCCGGAAGGCAGGTTGGTTGTTTTGGATGTGACGCACAGAAGTGGTAAAGTGTTCAGGCTGGTCGCTGTCTCTGCTCCCTGCGAAGGAAAAGCCGGGCAGAAAGAGTATTTCAAAAGCCTAGAGAATTTTCTTGGCACGTCGAACACGTTAGTATTGCTAGGTGACTTCAACATAATTTGCGATGCAAGCGTAGATTATGTTGGCTCGAGAAAGAATAGGAGGGGATTACCTCACCTCAACGATATGCTAAGTCGTTTCGAATTGGCAGATAGATTCAGACTGGACCATCCAGACACTCCAGCGTGGACCTGGGCAAGAAACGACGGGGCGTCCAGATCTTACATCGATAGAATCATAACTAGAAGGAAAGATAAGAAAATACTTAGCTGTCCACAACACCATATCGTCAGCTACAGCGATCACAAATTAGTGACCTGTACGCTCGACATAGATAGCATGTGTAGACGAGGTACCGGTTACTGGAAGCTAAACAAGTCACTATTGGACTGTGAAGCCTACAGGAATCGGATTAAACAATTAGTAATGAGGGCGTTAACCGGATCCATTATCAACAACAAATGGTGGTACGCCCTGAAAAGAGCCATCAAATTTGAGTCAATTAGGTTTAGCAAAGAACTAGCTAGTGCTAGAAACAAAGTAGAAAAGGAACTAGTTAAGGCAATAGAAGAGGCAATGAGATCAGGCAGGGCATCGAAAGTGTTAGCGGCGAGGTTAGCACTCGACCAACATCTCAAAGCTAAACATGAAGGGTGCATTGTCAGGGCTAAGATCCGTGCAATGAGACAGGAAGGGATCAACGCAGTCGGATGGGCCTGGGTGGTAGAGGGCCAGCATGGCAACAACTCAACCATTCGATCCTTGACGGGCCCAAATGGTCGATTAGTAAACGAACCCGAGGAGATGTGCAAGGTGTTTCATGATCATTTCGCGCCAGCTATTCGGGAGGAGCGGCGAGCTGGAGCGCGGGGAGAAGCTCGCAGAGTTCCTAGCCGGTTCGCCGCGTCTATCGAGGCCGGACGCGGAATCTTGTGAGGCGCCGATCACAGCCAAAGAAGTCGAGGATATGTTGGCAGACTGCGGCGGGGACAAATCGCCGGGACTCGATGATCTGCCTTACGAACTCTATAGTAGCATGCCAGACTTGTTTGGGCACCTACTTGCATGCGTGTACACCAACTGGCAGCAGAACGGGAGAATTCCTAAGTTTGTGAGCCGAGGGGTGGTAGCGCTGTTAAGAAAGGACCCAAACAAGGGGGATTTAATTGATAATTTCCGGCCTATCACTCTGCTTAACGCAGAGTTGAAGATCTTGGCCAAGGTCTTAGCAAAAAGGTTGGCGCGGGTCGTGGGTGAACTTGTTGGCGAGGCGCAAACTTGCGCCATCCCTGGAAGGACCATCCACGACAATCTCCACTTTCTACGCTTTGCCTTAGAAAGGGTAAATAGGATTCCTGGCAAGAGTGGGGCTATGGTCTACTAGGACCAATCGAAAGCGTTTGATAGGGTGGACCATCAGCATCTGGCGGCGGCTGGCTTCGGCCCGACCTTCCGCGGATGGATCATCGCTTTATACAGCAACATCGAATCGGTAGTTCGGGTAAATGGTTTCCTTTCGGAGCCGTTCAGCCTTGAACGTTCGGTACGTCAAGAGTGTCCTCTCTCCCCGCTTCTCTACGTTTTGGCCCTCGAGCCGTTGCTGAGTAGGTTGGAAACTATGAGAGGCACTCCGCAAGATCTAGGGTGTGGAAAGTCAGCTTCGGCGTATGCGGACGACATCACCATCATCGTTTCCCGAGTCGAGCACCTACAGTGGGTGGGTGAGGCCTTAAGGGACTACGAAACGGTGGCAGGAGCGAAAGTCAACCGGGATAAATCGGTCGGCTTGCAACTCGGCACCTGGAGGGGCAAGTCGATGTCTTCCGACAGCGTTGTAGGACGTTGGACGGAAGGACCGGTGAAAATGCTTGGGATCTGGTTAGGTCCAGATCTCCAGATAGAGAAGAACTGGAGCGAGGTGGCGAGAAAGGTGGCTCTCCTAACTCAGACATGGTCTGAGCGGAAGCTGTCCTTGAAAGGGAGGGCGGAGGTTGCAGAAGTGTTTATCGCCTCTGTAATCACTTACCGCCTGACCGTCGTGCCTTGCCCCGATTCGTGGCTGAACAAACTGGAACGCATGATCTTTCGCTTTTTGTGGAGGGGCAGCAGACCTCTTGTAAGGCGCTCTATTTGCTGCCAAAAGCCGCTGAAGGGTGGGTTAGGGATGCCGTGGCTAAAAATGCGCTCAGGCTTAGGCACCTCTGGATTTACCTGGACGGTGAGCAGGTGTGGTCTCCGTTTGTCAAGCTGTTATTTCCACAGTTCACATCGTTTAACGAACTGAACCCATGGATCAAGTGTAGACCGAGGTTGGGCATGTGGCATGCAGAGTGCTATCAGGCACTCGTGCTTCTCTCCCAGTCGGGCAACGCCGGTGGCGGGGGTACTACCTCGTTCTTCTATAGAGGGTTAGTAGAGTTTAAGTGTGACGACGTCCTAGGAGAAACTCTGGGCTTCGACGAAAATCAACTGGCCAGCCTGTTCCAAAGAACATTCGGTCCGGGGCCTATGGATAATTACCAAAAGTCCCTGGCCTGGCAATGTTACAAAGGAGCTTTACCGGTTCGAGATAAGCTCTTTAGACCTGGGTGTGCACCTTCGCCGGTTTGTGCAAGATGTAAGAGGGACAGTGAAACTGTCCTGCACGCAATTGTGCAATGCCCGAAGGTGACTGAACTCTGGGCTTATGTCGAACACCTGCTGTCGCATTCGAGAAGAGTACAACTGTCGAGCGAATCTGTAATTAAGATAGTTCCGCCGACCTTCCTGAATAGGGAGGAGCGAGCCTGGTTTATTTCGGTAGTTGCTATGGCGAAAGAAGTAGTGTGGAGGACGAGAGTAAAAGGAATTGCAACAGGCCTGTTTATCTCCAGTCTCGAGCTAATCGACTTTTTCGTTTTCCACATGAAACGGAAAATAAGGCTGGAGAAAGATGCCTGTCGCAGTGTGTGTAACGAAAGTGTGCGTACGCAGAAAGGTGTTTAATCGTTCTAGTAGAAAGGACGTAGTCTACTTTACTGCAGTGTGGTTATCGAGTCCTTGGTTCGAGTGAAACGATTGTAATATCAATGTTGAATTAAAGTGCGGAGGGAATGATCAAGTAAAAGGAATATGGAGAAGACTGTCGTTCGTTAAGTGTGGTTGTCTAGCGGTCAAACGTTCTACGATTGCGCTACTATTTGCTTGGTTTATGCACGATTCCTGTTTTAATTGTAGAAAATGGATAAAGTCACTATTGTTTCGTATGGAGTCTTAGCTATGTTGCAAGTGAAAGTACCTGTCGAAATGTAGAAAGGAGAAATCGAAGTCTTCAGTTGAGTCTTGGTTTGTGGTCAACCGTATCTCCGCTTCATTTTTTGTTATTCACTCATTCTCATTAATTGTATATATTTTAATTTTTGTTATTCTACGTTTCGTCTCATTCGAAACCCTGACTCCAACGTTTGTTTGTCTCTC
>NW_021824479.1:17500-18546 GCF_006345805.1 Octopus sinensis | reverse complement strand
GAGAGACAAAGAGAGAAAAGAGAGAGAGAGTAAAAGAGATACGGAGAGAGGAGAAAGAAAAGAAAGAGAGAAGGAAGGGAAAGAGAGAGAAGTTGAGAAAAGAAAGAGAGGAAGATATGAAAGAGGGAGATAGAGAGAGAAAGAATGAGAGAAAGAGGAAAGAAAACGAGAAGAGAGTGAGAGACAAATAGAGAACAGAGAGAGAGATAGGTAAAAGAGACACTGAGAGAGGAAAAGAAAGAGAGAGAGAAAAAGGTAAAGAATAGAAATGAGAAAAGAAAGAGAAGGATAGGAATGGAAGAGGGAGATAGAGAGAGAAAGAAGGAGAGAAAGAGGAAAGAAAACGAGAAAGAGAGTGAGAGACAAAGAGAGAAAAGAGAGAGAGAGAGAGAAAATGGAATTTCTCTATTTCACATGTCCTCACTTTCTTCATTACAGATTAATAAACCTCTTGATGGATTGGGACGAACTCCTTTAATCGTTGCCTGTGACGTGGGCGCCGATAGAAGAATCATCGAAATATTGATAAAAGCTGGTGCGAAGTTAGAAGCGAAAGACAGATGGGGTTGGACAGCTTTGCATTGGGCTGTGAAGAGGTAAGTTGAGAATCAAGTAAAATCTGCAGATGTGTTTTTGTTTGTAAATTTGTTGCAATTGCAGACACAGGTTCAATATCCAAAGATGCCAGAGTTGTGGGACAACATCACAACAGCAGACTAGCAAACAACAACAACAACAAGCTTCTCTTTAGTCATCGATCCAATTCATTAGTCATTATTCAATCATAACAATCCCGATGATGATGATGATAACGGCGATAATGATGACGATGACGGTATTGATGATGTCGACCATGATGATGGTGTTGTTGATGATGTTGATGATGATGATGGAGGTGGTGATGATGATGATGTCGATCATGATGATGGTGTTGTTGATGTTGTTGATGATGGAGGCGATGATGGTGATGATGATGATGATGATGATGATGATTATATGATGTCGCTGATGATGTTGATTATGATTATAGTGGCGACGAATGATGA